>NC_081216.1:3484864-3731460 GCF_902713425.1 Acipenser ruthenus | reverse complement strand
TCACCCACTCCCTCTCTCCCCACACCCCTCTCCCCACTCCCCTCTCCCCTTCTCCCCACTTCCTCTCTCCCCTCTCCCCCACTCCTCTCTCCCCACTCCCTCTCCCCATTTCTCTCTCCCCTCTCCCCACTCCTCTCTCCCCTCTCCCCACTCCCCACTCACTTTCCATGACACGCACTTTACAATGCCCTCCCCTGTCCCCACTCCCCTCTCCCCACCCCTCTCTCCCCACTCCCCTCTCCCCTCTCCCCACTCCCCTCTCCCCACTCCTCTCTCCTCTCTCCCCACACCCCCTCTCCCCACTCCTCTCTCCTCTCTCCCCTCTCCCCATTCCTCTCTCCCCTCTCCTCTCCCCACTCCCCACTCCTCTCTCCCCACTCCTCTCCCCTCTCCCCATTCCTCTCTCCCCTCTCCTCTCCCCACTCCCCACTCCTCTCTCCCCACTCCTCTCTCCCCTCTCCCCCATTCCTCTCTCCCCTCTCCCCACTCCTCTCTCCCCACTCACCATTCCTCTCTCCCCCACTCCCCTCTCCCCACTTCTCCCCACTCCTCTCTGCCCTCTCCCCACTCCCCCACTCCCCCACTCCCCCCTCTAGCCACTCCCCTCTCCCCTCCTCTCCCCTTCCCTCTCCTCTCCCTGCTTGTAATCTCCTACAAAGCTGATTAAAATAGTTACACCACCACCCTGTTTGTGTTATTTTAGGTGAAACACAGAGAATATCTGACAGCGTTGTTTTGAGATCCACAGTGAGTGATCGAGTTGGCTCTCATACCCCCTCGTGTTTACGCTGTGCTTGTATATAGTGTTATAGTGACCTGGCGATTGATCAGTTGATTCTTTTTATGAGAAAGGTTTGTTGTTTTTTGGGGATCTTGAGGACGAACTTCCTGAATGACACACAAACACCCACAACACACCAGAGCAGTGTTATGAGGGACTCGGACTGGAACAGAGCATTGAGAGCACAGGGGCACAGGGGCACAGGAGCACAGGGGCACAGGAGCACAGGGGCACAGGGGCACAGGAGCACAGGGGCAGAGGGGCAGAGGGGCACAGGGGCACAGGGGCATAGGAGCATAGGGGCATAGGGCACAGGGGCAGAGGGGCACAGGGGCAGAGGGGCACAGGGGGCAGAGGGGCACAGGAGCACAGGGGCACAGGGGCACAGGAGCACAGGGGCAGAGGGGCAGAGGGGCACAGGGGCACAGGGGGCATAGGAGCATAGGGGCATAGGGCACAGGGGCAGAGGGGCACAGGGGCAGAGGGGCACAGGGGCAGAGGGGCACAGGAGCACAGGGGAACAGGGGCACAGGAGCACAGGAGCGCAGGAGCACAGGAGCACAGGGGCAGAGGGGCACAGGGGCACAGGGGCATAGGAGCATAGGGGCATAGGAGCATAGGGGCATAGGGCACAGGGGCACAGGGGCACACTCATCGAGAGCTTTACTCCACAGTAGAAACCTACACTGTAGTAGCAACAAGCAACTAACTGTCTGACTGTGCCAGGCTGCATGTCACTTGCAGTTTGATTCTCTTTTCACGAGTAATAAAGCAAAAAGCATCTGACCTGCTTTGTTTAAAGCTGTAACACTAATTCCACAGATAATACTATACTGGGACGAGTACTGTAGCTGTGTCCGACCTAACAAACATCCTACTGAATTCATACGAAGGCAGTATCAGTTATTCATGATTAATTCATGTTAGTTTTTCAGTATGAATCACTGTTTACTTAGTTTTAACAGTAAGTACTACACTAGTTTGTGTGTAACTAACTGCAGACACACTGCCTCTGTTCTGTACTGCGTAACTTGATAAGATACAAGAAACAGACCTGATTAACTGCTTGCTGCAATATCTGCTGCACACATCTCGCTGTTTAACCTGTATCATCTTGCGTGTTTGTCTAATTCCAGCTGCCTCTCGAACTCCCTTGAAATAGGGATTATTGTTGATCCCAGCAGGATTTGCAGAGAATGTCAAATCCGTCCCTCCAATCTGACAGAAATGTCCCGTCTGCTCCTTGGACTTCGTTAAAGAGGGTGGGCGAGTCGGTAACCCGTCCCGCCTGGTACAAGGGAACAGGGCTCACAGCTAGCGAGGGGCTCACACCTTGCGCTCCTAGTCTAGTGTTCGGAGTATTCGACTCCACAGCAGACCCTGCCTGAAGAGCGACAGGTCTCCTGCCCTCTTGAAACCTCGCCATTGCAACCCCTGTGTCAGTCATACTTCTGCTTGCAGCAACAGGAGGTTATAAAGTGCATCTTCAAAGTTACATTCCAAGACAGGCTTACAAGGCAAACCTTCCTGAAAACTATAAACCAACATGGACTTAAATCTGCCATAACTATAGATCCCAGCCATGTCTTAAGCCTATTTCTGAAGCTGCTTGGGGCGCCATCTCGTCTGAGCGAGGGCACCCCAGCACCCTGCAGTCTGATCCCAGTGGAAACAGCTCCCAGATTTATAAATGGAATGCCCTCCTGTGACAGGAGCCCCACTTATTAAATGCCATCTCTACTGCCATTCAGTGCCCTGCCCTTTATAAAGTTTGATTCTCAGACTCAATCAGGATGAAATAATTGGTCTACCAGCACTTTGAGACACTCAAACTGCAGGTATTTACACACACAAAAATGGCAACTCCTTGTACCCTCTCTCCCAGTCCCTCTCCCAGTGCCCCTCTCACACACCCTCTCTCCCAGTCTCCTTTCTCCCAGCCTCTCTCCCCAGTCCTGTCTCCCCCCGTCCCCCACTCTCCCAGTCCCTGGTTCTGCTCTCACCATCTCCACGGCGTGCGGGTCCAGTTGGCTCGACATCGTCAATGGCACTGAGAAATGGATCTTTTTCCTGTCTTTGGAGTCCATGCTGTCCTGCCTGGGGAGTAGGGTCTCTGTCCGTCTGCCTGTCTGTCTGTGCCACGTGAGTCCTTGGAGTCCCTGGTTCGATGTGACTGAGATATCGAATGCTGTTGATTCTCTCTCTCTCTCTCTCTCTCTCTCTCTCTCTCTCTCTCTCTCTCTCTCTGTCCTTCTCTAGTCTCTGTGTATGTGTGTGAACGTGTGTCTCTCTCTCTCTAACTCAGCCTCTCCTCTCTCTCACAGCCAGCAGGAAACTGGCTTACTTCTCAACAGGAGAGAGAGATCGAGGAAGAGGGAGGGATCGAGAGAGAGGGAGAGGGAGGGACAGAGAGAGAGGGGGAGTGGGCGAGAGGGGGAGGAAAGGGGTAAGGCGAGAGGGTTAGAGATCTGAAACAAAAACACTTTGGATACCTTGGCGTTTTTCCACATTTCTTACGTGTTTTTGTTTCAGATATCACTTCTTTTTTCACTTAATGGATAATAACACACACACATTACGGGAACAGCAAAACTGTTCGACCTATTGTAAGCACGTGGACTGCAACAGGCAGGATAGCAGGACCCAGGGAAGTATTTATTTGATCCTATATCTTTAATTTAGTTTTGCAGGTATTTTATAAGGTTAAAATGCTGTAAAGGTATTTTTACTAAATGAAGAATGTAATGATAAAATATGTGCAGGATAGAGTAGTGATTTATTTATTTGTTTATGAAATGTGTATTCACTTAATTTAGCGCATTAAAGTAATGAGTTTGGACTTTGAACTATGATAGCAGAACTGGTAGTGTTAATTATGTCTGTTTTATTTTTTGATTGTGTTTTATATATACAGGGGATTTTATATATACTGGGGATTAATGTTTAAGGGGTAAAAATCTACTGTCCCTTATATAATTACATCATCTAGTAAGGGTGGCGTAGTCAACTATCTTATATCCGACTCACGGGTAGACTGGGGTGATTGAGGCAATGTATTGAAAGCTTTCATCTGATTTTGCAAACTATCATAATTAGCTTGATCCGTTCATTTCATATATTGTAACGTTTTCATGCTCAGTCAAAGCCACAGTTACTCATTCAAGTTCAGCGCTGGACTGTCTCCAGTCCCCAGGCTCCTGCACCCCCTTATATAACCTCCCGTCTGGCTCATCATCAGCCAATCACATCCATGCTCTGCAACCCCCGAAAACAGCAACACGCATTCTCCCCATTCACTCCCCCTTCCCATGCTAAGCAACGATGTGACCCGTTCCCCTTACAATACATGTAAAATAAAAGACAGACGAGACAAACTGAACAGACAACAAGTCCTGCAACAACGCAATTATCCGGGTCATTACAATATATTTAATTTGAAAGTAAAAAATATCTGAAAGCATGATGACCTTTATGTACAAAAATCTGCACTAATATACAATTGAACAAGAACTGTTGAGTATTTATTTTCATTTCATACAGTATTAAATGGCAGTGTTTATATCTGATAGTGAAAAAGAAATATCAAGATAGATCAAGCAGGAAATGACTATGAATTGATTTATGTATTCATGTATTTCAGTATTTATTAGTGTTTTACTTTTACCAAATATAGAGGCTTCAGCATAGCTAATTCTCAGAAAAATGTACGTTCCTTTTTGTCCAGTGGGGAACACAAATCGTGTGACTCTCATCAACCAGTATTGAGAGGAACCATACTTCCTTGTGCCAATAGGGACCACAATGAGCGTTACACTGACAACATTTTTCAGAGCTCAAGATCAGAATCTCAGGATAATGATGATGAAGACGGATGACTCAAATCTCCAAAATATAGTCCCGAGAATTCTCAGCTGGCTGACAGTATATAACACAACACGCTTGCAAACTTATATTTATATAAAAAATCTTATATTTATAAATTTTAAAACAGAAATAAATGATTTAATATACATGATAAAGATGTCACAATAAGTTAGTATATATAGTATATTAAACTTGGATGTCTTGTCATATGAGTGGATAAAAGTGCATGGGGTCTGCAAAAATCTGCAATTTGGCGATTTATTTCTCTTACTGTATGACATGTATTGATTTTTTTTCTACATTTCACCTAAGAGTGTTTGGAACTACAAATTAAAAGTGAAATGGCGCTTTTGTCTGATTTACTTTTGCTGCGCCAATACCCTGAAAACACATCAATATCCTTGCTGTAGAGAGTCTGGCAGTTCTCGTGCTTCGCTGATAACTTGGAGCCAGGAACTACCGTTCCTCTCCATATAATCACTGATATAAAGTATTTCCCAGGCCCTGACCGGTCCGTACCAGGGGTCAGTTTACCTGCTGCTGTGCACTCCTCCCCCTCACTCCCTCGTGTGCTCCCAGCTTGGATAAGCGCAGGGATTAAAAGGGAGATGTGGGGGTTGACACAGTATCTGTCTCTAACGCCTGAGCCTGGTGCGATAGCAGGCTGATACTGTTCTGTTACTTTAATATTTCATTATTTCACTGGGGAGCAGAGGCAGCGTGAATAATTGATTGAGCTCCAGGGGGAGCGGATGCTGGTCTGTGGGGGGGGAGCAGCAATTAAACTGGGGGTCACAACCTCCATTCCTCTCCCACATTATTAATGAGTCATTTAGCAGACGCTTTTATCCAAACCGACTTACAGTGCCTTGCGAAAGTATTCGGCCCCCTTGAACTTTGCGACCTTTTGCCACATTTCAGGCTTCAAACATAAAGATATGAAACTGTAATTTTTTGTGAAGAATCAACAACAAGTGGGACACAATCATGAAGTGGAACGAAATTTATTGGATATTTCAAACTTTTTTAACAAATAAAAAACTGAAAAATTGGGCGTGCAAAATTATTCAGCCCCTTTACTTTCAGTGCAGCAAACTCTCTCCAGAAGTTCAGTGAGGATCTCTGAATGATCCAATGTTGACCTAAATGACTAATGATGATAAATAGAATCCACCTGTGTGTAATCAAGTCTCCGTAAAAATGCACCTGCACTGTGATAGTCTCAGAGGTCCGTTTAAAGCGCAGAGAGCATCATGAAGAACAAGGAACACACCAGGCAGGTCCGAGATACTGTTGTGGAGAAGTTTAAAGCCGGATTTGGATACAAAAAGATTTCCCAAGCTTTAACATCCCAAGGAGCACTGTGCAAGCGATAATATTGAAATGGAAGGAGTATCAGACCACTGCAAATCTACCAAGACCTGGCCGTCCCTCTAAACTTTCAGCTCATACAAGGAGAAGACTGATCAGAGATGCAGCCAAGAGGCCCATGATCACTCTGGATGAACTGCAGAGATCTACAGCTGAGGTGGGAGACTCAGTCCATAGGACAACAATCAGTCGTATACTGCACAAATCTGGCCTTTATGGAAGAGTGGCAAGAAGAAAGCCATTTCTTAAAGATATCCATAAAAAGTGTCGTTTACAGTTTGCCACAAGCCACCTGGGAGACACACCAAACATGTGGAAGAAGGTGCTCTGGTCAGATGAAACCAAAATCGAACTTTTTGGCAACAATGCAAAACGTTATGTTTGGCGTAAAAGCAACACAGCTCATCACCCTGAACACACCATCCCCACTGTCAAACATGGTGGTGGCAGCATCATGGTTTGGGCCTGCTTTTCTTCAGCAGGGACAGGGAAGATGGTTAAAATTGATGGGAAGATGGATGGAGCCAAATACAGGACCATTCTGGAAGAAAACCTGATGGAGTCTGCAAAAGACCTGAGACTGGGACGGAGATTTGTCTTCCAACAAGACAATGATCCAAAACATAAAGTAAAATCTACAATGGAATGGTTCACAAATAAACATATCCAGGTGTTAGAATGGCCAAGTCAAAGTCCAGACCTGAATCCAATCGAGAATCTGTGGAAAGAACTGAAAACTGCTGTTCACAAATGCTCTCCATCCAACCTCACTGAGCTCGAGCTGTTTTGCAAGGAGGAATGGGCAAAAATTTCAGTCTCTCGATGTGCAAAACTGATAGAGACATACCCCAAGCGACTTACAGCTGTAATCGCAGCAAAAGGTGGCGCTACAAAGTATTAACTTAAGGGGGCTGAATAATTTTGCACGCCCAATTTTTCAGTTTTTTATTTGTTAAAAAAGTTTGAAATATCCAATAAATTTCGTTCCACTTCATGATTGTGTCCCACTTGTTGTTGATTCTTCACAAAAAATTACAGTTTCATATCTTTATGTTTGAAGCCTGAAATGTGGCAAAAGGTCGCAAAGTTCAAGGGGGCCGAATACTTTCGCAAGGCACTGTAGAGACTAGAGGGTGAACTATGCATCACAACTGCTGCTGTACCTCCTGTAGACAAACCAATGGACTAGCACGCCTCCTGTAGACAAACCACTAGACTAGCAAGCCTCCTGTAGACAAACCACCGGACTAGCACGCCTCCTGTAGACAAACCACTGGACTAGCAAGCCTCCTGTAGACAAACCACCGGACTAGCACGCCTCCTGTAGACAAACCACTGGACTAGCAAGCCTCCTGTAGACAAACCACTGGACTAGCACGCCTCCTGTAGACAAACCACCGGACTAGCACGCCTCCTGTAGACAAACCACTAGACTAGCAAGCCTCCTGTAGACAAACCACCGGACTAGCACGCCTCCTGTAGACAAACCACTGGACTAGCAAGCCTCCTGTAGACAAACCACCGGACTAGCACGCCTCCTGTAGACAAACCACTGGACTAGCAAGCCTCCTGTAGACAAACCACTGGACTAGCACGCCTCCTGTAGACAAACCACTGGACTAGCAAGCCTCCTGTAGACAAACCACTGGACTAGCACGCCTCCTGTAGACAAACCACTGGACTAGCAAGCCTCCTGTAGACAAACCACTGGACTAGCAAGCCTCCTGTAGACAAACCACTGGACTAGCACGCCTCCTGTAGACAAACCACTGGACTAGCACGCCTCCTGTAGACAAACCACTGGACTAGCACGCCTCCTGTAGACAAACCACTGGACTAGCACGCCTCCTGTAGACAAACCACTGGACTAGCAAGCCTCCTGTAGACAAACCACTGGACTAGCACGCCTCCTGTAGACAAACCACTGGACTAGCAAGCCTCCTGTAGACAAACCACTGGACTAGCACGCCTCCTGTAGACAAACCACTGGACTAGCAAGCCTCCTGTAGACAAACCACTGGACTAGCAAGCCTCCTATAGACAAACCACTGGACTAGCACGCCTCCTGTAGACAAACCACTGGACTAGCACGCCTCCTGTAGACAAACCACTGGACTAGCAAGCCTCCTGTAGACAAACCACTGGACTAGCACGCCTCCTGTAGACAAACCACTGGACTAGCACGCCTCCTGTAGACAAACCACTGGACTAGCACGCCTCCTATAGACAAACCACTGGACTAGCAAGCCTCCTATAGACAAACCACTGGACTAGCACGCCTCCTGTAGACAAACCACTGGACTAGCACGCCTCCTGTAGACAAACCACTGGACTAGCACGCCTCCTGTACACAAACCACTGGACTAGCAAGCCTCCTGTAGACAAACCACTGGACTAGCAAGCCTCCTGTAGACAAACCACTGGACTAGCACGCCTCCTGTAGACAAACCACTGGACTAGCACGCCTCCTGTAGACAGTCCAGTTAGACGCGTCTGTAATCATCAGGGTCATACTGACTCACAGACAGGGTCACACAGGTCAGATTCACTGATCCCTGTGGGGGGAAGAACATTCAGCTTTGAGTTTGCATCCTGTCTTTGGGTTTTTTGTTTTTTTTCTTGGTTATCCTAACCTATCCATTCACAGTAGTTTACCCTGCTTTGTCACGTTTTTACAAATGCTTTACCATACCCCTCTCTGCACTTTACAATGCTTGCCAGTGCTTTACCATGCTTTCACTGTGCTTTATTACACTTTTATTACAAAAGGTTCCGCCTCTTTCAAAGCGCCCAAATGGAGATGGAACTTATTTCAAACAGACCTAACAGAAGCACAACTGCTCCAAAGATAACGAATGCAGAAGGCTGCCACACTGTATTTAATGATGAACTAGAGGATTTAGAGTCGAGCACCCTGTCCTGCAGTGCCAGTATCACTCACTGAGCCCTGCTGTCTTTCTTTGCCACGGTTGCTTGCCTGATGTCCTATTACACACTCACGGGTTATTAATGTTCATAAAGTGGAGGCCATTTTATGTCATCATCATAAATAAATAAATAAATAAACACGTTTCTCTATTTATGTATTCATTTCTTTTTCATTTTGGCATACAATACACGCCAAAAACCGGTTACATGACGCACTCGCTGTATTGTTGTGTTCTGTTAAATGTACCTTCTCTCGTTTCTCCCTATCTCCTGAAACACGCGCCTGTTTTGTTTTTCTCCGCCTTTTATTATCTTTCAATCCCGTCTGTCCATTAATTGAAATGACTTCAAAAAAGGTCATTTGCGTCATTAACATAGAGGTTTCTCATTTACATACTGAATAGTTATTCCGCCACCTTTATGTAAACTGCACCCATCCCACCTGTCGGAAACCCGCAGAAAAGCGTTTCATTTTATGATGGCTACAACTTTCGGGATAAGAGTCGAGTTAAAACAGACGGAGACGGCGAGTTTCGGACTGTCGGAAGACACTTTTGACATTCAGGGCTCTTGTGTCTATAATATGTACTGTCATCCCTACTGCAAATACATTCAGACTCGCAGAATCTTCATCTCCCAATTATAGCGTGTGCTTTGGGTGACCTCTAGCGGCAGAACAATGAAACTAACCAACATACGCGGGCTGGAGTCATTTTTCTAAGGTTGTGTTGAGTCAGACGGTTCTGTTGCCGCCCACTTACCGTTTACCGCTGCTTATCCACGGTCATTGCCTTGAATCTCAGTTCGGCTCTTTACAGCGAGTGTATGTAATGCTTTTAAAAAAAAAAAAATTATGTCACCACTGCTTTAAAAAGGGCAAGTGTGTGCAGCAGATAGTATAACTGAGTATTGCCATTTTAGCGCAGTAAAATTAAAGTATAATATTATACGCAACGGGTTCCGATCAAGTTTTCCTTTTTTGTTTTGTGAAGTCAATAAAGATGGCCTGACTTATTGACAGATCTACCCTGGAGTTATTGGTCACTTATAACAAAGCGTGCCCACGTGGACTGTTTAAAATCAAGCGAGCAGAACTGCAATACCTATTTAAGCCAGCAGGTGTCACCGCTACGCTGGAATTCAAGCAGACTGGCAGCATTCCCGTGAGATTTTTTGCTTCTGTGTAAAACCGACACGCTGCTGGACTGGCTTAACCCATTCAGCGCCATTATTTGAGGAGAGGCCAAGTCGTCATTTTTTGTAGAAGCTGTTAACCTGTTATTTTAATTCTCTTTTAACTATATTGTTATGATAGCCTACTCTCATTTTGATAACCGCCAAGGCTAAGTCTAAATGTAATGCATCAAATTACACACATGTACAGCTTGTGTTATGATTTAATTATTATTATTATTATTATTATTATTATTATTATTATTATTATTATTATTTGGTATTAAATGGGTTTTTTGTGGCATGAATGGATTTAGTATATAGCCTACATCAAGTTTCAATAAGCCAATCAAAGTCGACCTTACCTGAAAAAGGTCAGCGTTTTATGTTTATGTTCTTGGCCAGGGCAACGTGGAGGGAACAATCGACAATTTTTTTGTTTTGTTTTTTTATTAAGGTACATTTTTAATTTTAAATGATTTTATATAGTCGTTGTTTTAGGCATTGAAATATGAATATGAAACCCTTTTGACATTTAAATGTAATACGTAAAGAATAAGCATTGCAATTTAGTTGCGCTGCTTGAGTTCGCTTGTTATCCAGCTTCTTGTGTTGGTTCCCGGCGTCTCAATAAATCCAGGTTCACTAAGGTGAACGATGGGACTCGGATCAGAGTCCCCATTGAATCGGTTCTTTTGATTCACCCTATGAACAAGCTGCGTGGCGCACAGGAGTCGAGTTACCAGCCACACCGGCCCAGGACCGTCACAAACGAACCGATCAGATTCTTTGATCTGTATTTTTGTTCACATTTTCTGTGATTTTGTTTGATATCTGTTTTAAATATTTGTTTAAAACCATTAGACCTGAGTGTTGCTTTTCTTTTGTGCATCAGTATATATACATTTTTAACTTAGCCTACTTAGTAGCATAGACAATGAACACAGAATAAATCATGCTGCTGCATTGACAAGTTATGAGACTTACAGGAGGACAGTCATTCCCATTAACACGAATTTCAAGGGACCAGCAACACATTTTGCATTATACCACCAATTCGTATTACAGTATCATGAGTAGCCTTGGGTGTTCACCTCCGAAATTGCATTGAGCACAACTAGCAACGCACAAGAAAAAGCAGACTTGGAAATGCCAGCAACAGCTGCCACAGTCCCCTGAAAGGACCACGAGGCAAGATAATGCAGGGCGCTTAATTTGGTCTTCATTTAAATCGAAGAGGGCAATGCGGGTGCGAAAGACACTTTCTCTTATCCTGCAAATCACTCGTTCTTGCCAAAGACAATGTCTCCTTCTTGCTGCAATCGCGGTGGTTAGGGGATAGTGTTTTTCAGACTGCCTTTTAAAGGTTTGCTCATTGCTTTCAAAAGTTCTTAACAAATTGATGCAATTGTAAGTGTCGCATCTTGTTATAATATTTGAGAACCCTCATTTGAGAATTTATGCAGGAACGCCCATAATTATATATTCATCTAAGGCTGAACAGCAAACAGAAACTGCTGCCGCACAGCATTCCCTAAAAAGTCGCAAACAGCATACTAATATGACTTAACATGGTGTGCTTTTGGTATTATTTCAAGTTGGATTTCCTGCTACTTGTATGAATTGTCTCTTCATAAATGCAGCAGATACTGAACATTTCACCAGCCTAACTGTGTGTGTTTACAATGAGCAAGAAGTTAAGCTCTTATACTGGGAACAGTGGGTGATTCTCTGCACTGCTTTGACAGGGAGACGGCAGACGAAAAGGTAAAAATAAAACACACAATGAGACGCTTTTCAGGGAAAACGACAGCCTCTCTGCATTCTAGTGATAGTTTGTGTGTGTGTTTCACAGTGTTCCACTTTGCAACACAATTTCATAATTGACATGAGAGGGAAACAGTCTGCCACAATAGCTAGAGTCAAGTACCGTGTTCTGCCTGGAATGCCACATTTCATTTTATTTATAAATGTTTCAAATAGCCACTTTTCCTTCCTCTTTAGTATATTTTAGAAGCAGTGGGCCAACTTTATTTTTGACAAACACAATGATCTTATTTTGGGGTCGTCTGGTTTACTTACAACTTATTCTCCGAATAGATGTGCTGTAGATTTCTGGTGAGCCACCAATAACTAATTTAATTCAAACTGTAAAGTACTGATTTATAGAATTGACTAATTATTTGATATTAGTTTACTGGGCTATTTACACATGATAAACCAATCTTTCTCTTTAATAAATCATAGGTAATACGCCTACATCTATATCTATATATTTTGTTGAGGTAATCTTTGTAAATAATTGTGTGGTATGGTATTGGTCTCCACTAAGCCCTGTGGACTGGGTTGCACGTTGTAAGTTCAAGTCCCATTTTTACAGAGAGAGGCAGAGAGATTACTGTCCTCTCCTACAGCAATCTTCACCCAATCAATTAAACATCAAACAGCACTGAGCAGCGAGGAGACTGGGAATCCTGTCTTTATAGACAGGTGGCTTGTTAATCTCAGTTTTACATTAAAACATAAATTAAGGAAAAAAAGCAGTCACTGTGGAGCTGAACATAGCAAGGAAGATATGGAGAGGGGGAGAGAGAGCGTGAGGGAAAGAGTGAGCAAGGGAGAGGGGGAGAGAGAGCGCAAGGGAAAGAGTGAGCAAGGGAGAGGGAATGAGAGAGCACAAGGGAGAGGGAATGAGAGAGCACGAGGGAGAGGGGGAATGAGAGAGCGCGAGGGAGAGGGAATGAGAGAGCGCGAGGGAGAGGGGGAATGAGAGAGCGCGAGGGAGAGGGGGAATGAGAGAGCGCGAGGGAGAGGGGGAATGAGAGAGCGCGAGGGAGAGGGGGAATGAGAGAGCGCGAGGGAGAGGGAATGAGAGAGCGCGAGGGAGAGGGGGAATGAGAGAGCGCGAGGGAGAGGGGGAATGAGAGAGCACAAGGGAGAGGGGGAATGAGAGAGCACGAGGGAGAGGGGGAATGAGAGAGCGCGAGGGAGAGGCGGAATGAGAGAGCGCGAGGGAGAGGGGGAATGAGAGAGCACGAGGGAGAGGGGGAATGAGAGAGCGCGAGGGAGAGGGGGAATGAGAGAGCGCGAGGGAGAGGGGGAATGAGAGAGCGCGAGGGAGAGGGGGAATGAGAGAGCACAAGGGAGAGAGGGAATGAGAGAGCGCGAGGGAGAGGGAATGAGAGAGCGCGAGGGAGAGGGGGAATGAGAGAGCACGAGGGAGAGGGGGAATGAGAGAGCGCGAGGGAGAGGGGGAATGAGAGAGCGCGAGGGAGAGGGGGAATGAGAGAGCGCGAGGGAGAGGGAATGAGAGCGCGAGGGAGAGGGAATGAGAGAGCGCGAGGGAGAGGGGGAATGAGAGAGCGCGAGGGAGAGGGGGAATGAGAGAGCGCGAGGGAGAGGGGGAATGAGAGAGCGCGAGGGAGAGGGGGAATGAGAGAGCGCAAGGGAGAGGGGGAATGAGAGAGCACGAGGGAGAGGGGGAATGAGAGAGCGCGAGGGAGAGGGGGAATGAGAGAGCGCAAGTGAGAGGGGGAATGAGAGAGCGCAAGTGAGAGGGGGAATGAGAGAGCGCGAGGGAGAGGGGGAATGAGAGAGCGCAAGTGAGAGGGGGAATGAGAGAGCGCGAGGGAGAGGGGGAATGAGAGAGCGCGAGGGAGAGGGAATGAGAGCGCGAGGGAGAGGGAATGAGAGAGCGCGAGGGAGAGGGGGAATGAGAGAGCGCGAGGGAGAGGGGGAATGAGAGAGCGCGAGGGAGAGGGGGAATGAGAGAGCGCGAGGGAGAGGGGGAATGAGAGAGCGCAAGGGAGAGGGGGAATGAGAGAGCACAAGGGAGAGGGGGAATGAGAGAGCGCGAGGGAGAGGGGGAATGAGAGAGCACGAGGGAGAGGGGGAATGAGAGAGCGCGAGGGAGAGGGGGAATGAGAGAGCGCGAGGGAGAGGGGGAATGAGAGAGCGCGAGGGAGAGGGGGAATGAGAGAGCGCGAGGGAGAGGGGGAATGAGAGAGCGCGAGTGAGAGGGGGAATGAGAGAGCGCGAGGGAGAGGGGGAATGAGAGAGCGCGAGGGAGAGGGGGAATGAGAGAGCGCGAGGGAGAGGGGGAATGAGAGAGCACGAGGGAGAGGGGGAATGAGAGAGCGCGAGGGAGAGGCGGAATGAGAGAGCGCGAGGGAGAGGGGGAATGAGAGAGCACGAGGGAGAGGGGGAATGAGAGAGCACGAGGGAGAGGGGGAATGAGAGAGCACGAGGGAGAGGGAATGAGAGAGCGCGAGGGAGAGGGGGAATGAGAGAGCGCGAGGGAGAGGGGGAATGAGAGAGCACAAGGGAGAGGGAATGAGAGAGCACAAGGGAGAGAGGGAATGAGAGAGCGCGAGGGAGAGGGAATGAGAGAGCGCGAGGGAGAGGGAATGAGAGCGCGAGGGAGAGGGAATGAGAGAGCGCGAGGGAGAGGGGGAATGAGAGAGCGCAAGGGAGAGGGGGAATGAGAGAGCACGAGGGAGAGGGGGAATGAGAGAGCGCGAGGGAGAGGGGGAATGAGAGAGCGCAAGTGAGAGGGGGAATGAGAGAGCGCGAGGGAGAGGGGGAATGAGAGAGCGCGAGGGAGAGGGAATGAGAGCGCGAGGGAGAGGGAATGAGAGAGCGCGAGGGAGAGGGGGAATGAGAGAGCGCGAGGGAGAGGGGGAATGAGAGAGCGCGAGGGAGAGGGGGAATGAGAGAGCGCAAGGGAGAGGGGGAATGAGAGAGCACAAGGGAGAGGGGGAATGAGAGAGCGCGAGGGAGAGGGGGAATGAGAGAGCACGAGGGAGAGAGGGAATGAGAGAGCGCGAGGGAGAGGGGGAATGAGAGAGCGCGAGGGAGAGGGGGAATGAGAGAGCGCGAGGGAGAGGGGGAATGAGAGAGCGCGAGGGAGAGGGGGAATGAGAGAGCGCGAGTGAGAGGGGGAATGAGAGAGCGCGAGGGAGAGGGGGAATGAGAGAGCGTGAGGGAGAGGGGGAATGAGAGAGCGCGAGGGAGAGGGGGAATGAGAGAGCACGAGGGAGAGGGGGAATGAGAGAGCGCGAGTGAGAGGGGGAATGAGAGAGCACGAGGGAGAGGGGGAATGAGAGAGCGCGAGTGAGAGGGGGAATGAGAGAGCTCGAGGGAGAGGGGGAATGAGAGAGCGCGAGGGAGAGGGAATGAGAGAGCACGAGGGAGAGGGGAACGTTTCAGCCACCGCTGTGTGGCTCGTGTATGAAAGGAATCAGTGAGAACGGCTGACGCGTCCAACTGGCAGATTGGCACAGGCAGCGATTCAGCTCAAATGTAATCCCCTCCCCTCACTAACACACACTTTTCCCCCACCTCCACACACACACCAGCCCTTATCCCCCCCCCCCCCTCCACACACACACACACACCAGCCCTTACCCCCCCCCCCTTCCACACACACACATACACCAGCCCGTACCCCCACACAATTTGATGCAAGTTCGATCCGCTTTTATTGTTCTGAAAAACACAAGCCAAGTTAGTAGAAACCATTGGGGCAACCTTGGCCCAATGGTTGTGCCTATTTGCTTTGTGCTGGGCAAGGCTGCCCCAATGGTTTCTTGATACTTGGCTTGTGTTTTTGATATCTCCACTTTAAATGACTGGGCACTTATGATAACTTGGTGTTATCAAAAGTACAATTAATACAATTAATAAAACCTAAATATAATGCATGGGGCGGCAGTATCATCATACGGGGGGCGGATCGGATGTGTTTATTCTATTTTATAATGACTCCGGGATCCACTGTACTGTTATGACACGGACACTGAAGCGCTATAGTGGGCGTGTGGATTGAAAGTCAACATCTCACGTGACTGTATACCGGACGTGTTGGGTATTTTTGTCGTCGGTGTTACACGCTTTCATTTTTTTCAAATACAATGGCTGATCAAGAACGAGGTAGAAATTGCAGTCTGGAATATGTTAAGGAATTGTTAACTTTACGGGCTGACGAGGAGGCGAATTCTCAAATAGAAGGGACGGTGCGTGATGCTGTCATTTATGGACGAATCGCCGTCACCATGAAAACAATCTGTTCTGACAGGTTTGAAAGTTGTACTCTCATGATCCCTTTGGCTGAGGATTATGACAGTATTATACCGGCATTTTGTGCTGTGTGAATGGGTATTTTTAAAGAATTCTGAAACGGTTCAGTAGCGGCATTTGTGCGTGAAAGGGGATTTAGGTTATCCCCTTACCAAAAGCTAAACACTATTACGTGAGGCCATTCAGTGACCCCAAGCATTGTATTAAAATTAAATTTAAAAAAAAGTCTGGTTTTATATTTCCTATACTTATGCACAACATTTCTGAGGTTACCACACACCCTCCATCCTTCCTACCTCCCTCCCTACCCTTGCTAACCACCACAGCTGAGCCCATGTTGGGGGACCCTTTGCAAAGCCTGCCTCACCTGCTCTCCGCCTCGGTGGCTGTCTAAGAGCGTGTGAATGAGCATTTTGGGGGGGGGTATCAGTAATTAATGAGCCCCCAGGGAGCTTGCAGGGGGGGCGAGACGGGGGGGACACAATGACTGGCGCGTGCCAAAGAACACGGGATGAACGGAGAAGTACAGGGGATTGGACGCTACAGGACATCTTACTGCCAGAGAGCTGCTATCAATCAAACAGTACTTCACTTCACTGGGCAAGCCTGGCAATGCCTGCTGAGCACCACTCTCACCCAAACCAGGAGGCATCCCTCTCAAACGATCTATAAAAATAATATTCAAAAATCCATGCCATTTCCAGCTACTACATGCAGCAGTAGGTAGTTAATACGGTTCTTCAAACTGATTGGATACTTTTTAAAATGGCAGTGGTTTTACTGTCAGGTACCGCATGTTTAAATTTCAGTGGTGTTACTGCCTCTTTAAGTGCTAGTGGCTGCTGGGAAGTTTTTTTTCCCTCGCTTGCAGGGAGATTGGCTCCTGCTTCGCGGCCCTGCAGGACCATTTGTGCTGAAACTCATTTGCACAACTACAGTTAATTGGCTACAACAATTAATTAATGTGTTGGAAAGTTGGCACAAAAAGTTAATTTGAGAGGTTTAATAAGCAATTAGCCAAAACAGGGATTTTTTTTCTTTTCTTTTTTTTTAAATTAGAAAAAGTAAAGGCTGGTATTTAAAAACTTCTTTTTTTTTAATATTAACAACAACAACAGTCCTTTCTCTCTAAATCTTTTTTCTTTCTTTCTTTAATAACTTAAACAAACCTTTTTTTTTTCACCCATATAAAATATTGCATGACTAATGAGTGAAGCAGGTTGAAATCCTAGGGAAGATGTCCTTGGAAGACGAATGCATTTTCAGCAGAATAATTAACTTAATTAACAAATTCACATGCATATTCATCAGCCTATTAATGTCTCCTCAGCTGAGCTTGATGAGCAATGTGGTAATAACCATATCATTTGCATACCATATTCACACTGCTTTCAAGAAAGAACAAAATACAAATAACATAAAACACGCACGCACACGCACGCACACACACACAACTCCTCACTGTGGAGTGTGCTCTGAACCTCTATCCTTGCTGTGCTTAATTGTACTTTTATAGCTGCTGCTCCTCTGTGTCTGTGTGTGTGTGTGTGTGTTTCTCAGTCAGCGTGTGGGAGTGAGAGAGAGAGTGTTTGTGTGTATCTCTCTGTTAGGCTGTGTGTGTGAAATCATTTTTTATTTCCTTTTTATTCTCCCTCTGTCCCCCTCAATCTCTCTCGTGGGACACACTTGGCACAACTCCACACTTTCATTCTCTCTCTGCAGCTCCCGTTGCCTACACACACGAAACAGTAACCCTAACCCTTCCCCCTTTCTGCACAAGACCATACCCCCCCCCCCCCTCCTCCTCCTCCTCCTCCTCCTCCTCCCCCATGGGGGGCAGCAGTTACACCCCCAGCGTTTTCCACACACCTCAGCTCCCCCAGCTGTAAGGACAGGGAATCCACTTGTATTGTCATCCTCAGAGCTCATTAATTGAACTTCACTGCCTCACAGCGCCCCCTGCTTGCAGTCTCCACAATAACACAGAGTACTGTTAAAAATAATGGTTTCTCTGTGCACTTTCATGATCGTCCTCACAAAACTCATATACCACCCAGAAAACCATTCAATTAGTAGAATTATTAAAAACCAAGAATCATTTGAAGGTCTTTTTTTTTATATACAGCTGAAGTATCATAAACTTGAAATATGAATGTATAGAACATGACATAGAATAAAATGATGAATAGGAAAAAATTAAATCGGTAAGTGATAACGCTGTTAAAGGTGTCACAATATTATTTGTACACGTGCATTCGATTTCTTAGCTGGTTAATTCTACAGCTGGGGCCAAAGGTTCGAATTTTAGGATTGAGACACAATAAAAAAAAAAAAAAACGAATTTAGATATTTTATTTTACATCGTGTAATGAAAGAAACTACAAAATGATATCGCAAAAGTCTACCGGAAACCATAATAGTAGTGCATATTAGCATTTCGGATTATTTCAGTCAGATTTCGATATGTCACATTTTTTATTCATGAAAGACTACAAAGCAGTGTGCACTTCAATATGTTAACCTAACATTATTCAGCAGGTTTCATTTGGCTTTGTGAAGCAAAGTGTGTTAATTCTATAAGGGGATGCAAAACTTTTGGCCAGAGTGCTACTGTATTATAATGAACAACAAAATGAGGGACATTGCCCCATGTTACTGTGCGCCAAAATAGATGATGAGGGACAATAAGTCAACACCAGTCCCTGCTGCAGAGAAACAATATATTGCCCCCCTGCCTCACTCTTTCCACACTTGTTCTCCCTGGCTCTGAGTTAGACTCTTTCCCCCTGGCTCTGGCTCTGGGATAGACTCGTTCTCCCTGGTTGTCCCTTCCCTCAGCCCCCGTGTGTGTGCGGAGGGATGAGGGGAATGGGGTTCTCACGATCATTGACAGGTGGTCTCTATAAAGAGGGGGTCCCTGAGCTCAGGTCTGACTATATCAGGCAGAGAGAGAGAGAGAGAGAGTGTGAGAGAGAGAGAGAGAGAGAGAGAGAGAGAGAGAGAGAGAGAGAGAGAGAAATTAAAAAAGAACTCAGCAGCTGTCGACCTAATTCCTCTAACACGCCGCTTGTGCTCTGATTAGAAAACAGATCTGGCCCCTAATTTACTCCTGACACTAGCTAATGCTCTATATCTTAATCGCAGCATCCCGGGAACACACAGTGCTACCAGCCAGGCTCGGCTAGGTAATCCAGACACACAGAGACACAACCCACTCACTGACAGTGCTGCAGGGGGGCTGGAGGGCACAGAGGACAGCAAGTTTGGTAATGATTTACGTACGCCCTGGAATCCAGGCTAGGAACACTTAGTAGAAATGTGTTATAAAGTTTGCAGTGTCCATTAATATAACACTATACATACAAGTATAGATCTTTAGAAAATATTGTGGTATAGTCTGTAATCTATTGAGAATCATTATTGCAGCATAATGCTTGCTACACTTACAGCACCAATAATATTTCAGTGCATCAAATGTATTTATAATCTGTTTGAATCAGTGAATTGGTAACCCTCTGATATCAGAACAGTGATAGCAGTTTTCGTTATCAGTCTTTGATTAGAACTGAATTGAGAAGTTTTTGCCTCTCACTTGATTAATCGCCTACTATATAAAATGAATTGGGAACAAAACACGCCCAATCTTCTTTTTAGTGTGCTGTAGAACCAAGCAGTCTTTCTAATAATGAAACGTTAATGTTTAACGATGGTGAATTATTAATGTTAATAATTAGAGATGTTTGCGGTGTTATCTTCTATTTCGTGAGAGCCATAAGCGACAGCTTGTCATTCACAAAGTGGAGGGAAATTAGTTTCTGTAACATAAATGCTCTGATCATAGTGCTCTGAATAACTAGGGAGGGGTCTGACTGAAGAAACAAGTAATGCATTAGTAAGACCTCATCTAGAATATTGTGTTCAGTTCTGGTCACAAAAAGGATATTGCTGCTCTAGAAAGAGAATTATCACGGGTTTAAAAGGCATGTGGTATGCAGACAGGCTAAAAGAATTGAATCTATTCAGTCTTGAACAAAGGAGACTACGCGGCGATCTGATTCAAACATTCAAAATCCTAAAAGGTATTGACAATGTCGACCCAGGGGACTTCTTTGACCTGAAAAAAGAAACAAGGACCAGGGGTCACAAATGCAGACTAGATAAAGGGGCATTCAGAACAGAAAATAGGAGGCATTTTTTACACAGAGAATTGTGGGAGTCTGGAACCAACTCCCCAGTAATGTTGTTGATCACCCTGGGATCCTTCAAGAAGTTGCTTGATGAGATTCTGTAAGCTACTAACAACCAAACGAGCAAGATGGGCTGAATGGCCTCCTCTCGTTTGTAAACTTTCTAAGGGTGAGTACAGAAAACACCTACAATCATGCTGTAATGTTCAATCACCCTTCCTCTGTATATCAGCCTTTCATATTACCTAAGGAAAGTTCCACCTGTTAGTTGACTGCACAGCAGCTGTGCAGAATTAAGGCAGGTCATGTACAGGTCATTATTCATAGACATTCTTTATAGTGCCAATATTAGATTTTTTAGCACTGCGTCATGTTTTGTTTTCCAGGTTCTTTGATATTCCTCAGTGGTTTATACAGCTTCCCAGTTAGTGTTAACATTCTAGTCCATACTAAAAGTTTACCGTGGTATATCTTGGTAAAAGCATAGCAAAGTGTAGTAAAGCTAAGTGAAGTATAGTAAAGAACAGAAAGCTATGATAAAGCATGGTATCATGCCACAATTACACATTTCTATTGTTCTGTAACTGTGGGACCACAACGCTCACAATGTTACATAAGAAACCCTTTGCCCAGTTCTGCAACCCTTCTCAAATGAGCTGCTTTATTCTCTGTTGGTTTACTCCTGATGAAAGATATTGTGGAAAGGGTGGCATTACTGCGGTCCTGCCCGGCCTCATTCTCTTGCAGTGGGTTGGCTTTCCTGTTCGGGAGGTAGGGAGGTGGGGGGTGTGGGGAAGGGGGGCAGGTGGGTTGTGATGCCAGGCTGAGCTGTGCCCGCTGCATGCAGAATGCTAATGCCCAATTTCAAAGCCTAGCTCAGAATTTTAAATCAAGACTCGTAGTCAACGCGGCAATATTCTGTAAAAAAAAACAAAACAAAACAAAAAACTACTGATTGATTTCAGCAGCTTATATTATTTCTTAATGGGTTTGTTTGTTTATCTTTCTTTTTTTTAATTAGACTTATTAAGGATCAATATTCATTGCATCTGGATAATTCCCTGAGAAAGTAGCATTTCTCAGATTGCAAATAAAGTAGTTAGGGTTTTTAATATATGTACAACTACAGCCAAAAGTTTTGCATCACCCTGTAGAATTAACTAATTTTGCTTCATATAGTTGAATGAATAATGCTACATATTAAAATTCTAGGTGATGCAAAATTTTTGGCCACAGCTGTGTATAAAGAACACTGTATCCAATTTTGCTGAAACTTGAGAAGGACATTGTTTAGTACAAGTTGTTGATGGAGGTATTTGTTAGCGATGATTACATTTTGGTGCACATAAAAAGTGCTGGATTGGCAGTGCTGTTACTCCAGGGCAGGGACAGTGCATGCAGTAGAACTGTGAGCTTCCTGGATTAGCTGGAGGCCTGGACACTGACCTGCCATCATAGGGGCTGGAGGCCTGGACACTGACCCTCCATCATCTCTCTCTCTCTCTCTCTCTCTCTCTCTCTCTCTCTCTCTCTCTCTCTCTCTCTCTCTCTCTCTCTCTCTCTCTCTCTCTCTCTCTCTCTCTCTCTCTCTCTCTCTCTCTCTCTCTCTCTCTCTCTCTCTCTCTCTCTCTCTGGGTATATGAGCTGCAGCATTGCCATGCTGTATATCAGCTATATCAGTATTCATGGGCGCCGAGCAGCTCCCAGATCCTGAGCCCTCCGGAGGGGCTGGCAGAGCTTCGTACCTCCCAGTGCCCCATTGTGAGGTGCCATGCATGGCAGGCTGCGGGTTCATTAGAGTGATTAATTCCTCCAGCTTCCTCCAGCTCACACTGCACAGTGGGAGAGAGGGGAGAGGAAAGGAAAGAGGGAGGGGAGACAGGGGAGAGGGAGGGTGGGGGAGATGGGAGAGAATGGAAGTGAAGGGGGAGAGAGGAGAGAGGAAGGAGGAAGCGAAGGGGAAAGGGGGAAAGAGGTCTCTGATATTACGGCTGACTCCCCATTTTAAGGCTCTGAAGTCAACAGTTTGAATTTCCTTTCTGAAGCTAAATGAATCTTTCAAGTCGTAACTGAGATGTTCACACCAGCAGGGGCTTTCAAGTTCAAAGAAAATGTGAGCCCCGCCCTGGTATCCCACGACTGGCTCAGAGGAGAAGTGGTTCATGAATAATGCACACAAGGGGGAGGCTAATTTGGAACAAGGGAGGTGCTGCATTTCCCAGCTGAAAATGAAGCGTTCTCCAGGCCACGCCTCTAAGAGACATTATTATGAGCCTCAGGGAGGACAGGCTAGGGCTCTGTCTTGTGTCGTTTCCTCCTCCCTCAAAGAAGGAGACACAGATGTCACGAAAGAAACACAGGAAGTCAACGAGCAAAAATTCAAGATGTTATAAACAATATGGAAAGTACATTAAAAATAGATCTTCACAAACTTTCTCCTGAAAAGGCTGTTTTATCACTACTCTGCACTTTGTTTTGCTTTCTCTATGGTGCACCACAGTCAACATGATCAAGGATTCAGGATGTGGGAGACGCAGCCTCAGGGAGCTCCCTGATCATTGCCCTGGCCTGATCATTCAGGTTAAATCAGTCCTGGCTGATCAATACAAGCCCCACAGTCTAGCATTGGTATTCAACAGATAAGTGCAAATGTGCTTACAACACGTTTGTAACATTTGGCACACCAGCATACGCCACCCGTGCACCTAAATCTGGACTTGGACTGGAATAAACAGGACCCGAAGTAGAACCCTCAGCACATGGTCCAACCAGCCAATCACAGACAACGAGCAGCATTGAGAGCAGTAAGTGTCCACTAGGAAAGGCACGGCAGTCATCGACAATATGCCAAGTGGTTTAGGTTTAAGCGTGTTGTCTTTTGGGGCACGCTCAGCTTGCTTCCAGGGATCCGCCGGGACGGTGCAGCTGAACAAAGGACGTTTGGGAAAGGTGCCAGGCTCCAGCAGCAAAGCAGTTAAATTATTAAAAGCCAGAGCCGCCACCGCCGCAGAGCTTGGTTCGGCTCCAAAGAGTTAATGTTGCGCACGGTGATCGATTGGATGTCAGCTGCAGTCTCAAACCGATGCAAGATAAATAGCATCGCTTCACTCCCTCACTCCATCCACAATTAAGAATCAATTACAGCAACTTGGCAACTTGTCCCTCTCAAGCTCCGCTGCTCTCTCCGTTGTTTTCGTGTTATTAGTTTGTTGGGTCTTATTTTATAAAGCGGTGCGGGCGCTATAGTATTTTTTGCATTGCCTTCCCATATTGTGTTGCTATTGTGAGATATCTGTGCTGTTGTGGATCAGTGATACAAATATAAATGTTTCTTGTGAACGGGAAGCATTTGAGGAATATGGAGGAATATGCTTCACAGTGCTCTGCAGGGTTATTTGTTTCAAAGTTTTTAAATATATATATATATATATTAAAAATCTGCTGGTGTGTGTGTCGTGTAATGCAGATGCCTCAGGAGAAAATGTTTTTACAGCGTCGGAGGACAGCGCAGCTCTGGGCAGCTTACAGGCAAGCCCACAGGTGCCCGACCAGACTACAGGGGTCGCTGGTGCGCAGTGAGATGAGGACACCCTGGCCCACCTAAGCTCCCCCGGGTGGTGCTTGGCCAATTGTGCGCTGCCCCCTGGGAGCTCCCGTCCAATGGAATAGAAATAGCCTGGACTCGAACCAGCGACGTCCAGGCTATAGAGCGCCTTTACCGGATGCACCACTCAGGAGCCCATTGGAGCAAATGTTTAATGAAAACATGCACAAACGAATCTTGTTCTGAATTTGTCTTATTAAATTTGTAAGTCGTGTGTAATAACTGATAACAATGTTAGAAGTAATTCTTCCACGCCCCCACAAACACACACACTGACAATCCTGATTGAATTTTCAGCACCTGGCTTGCGTTTACCATTCAGTTACATGTTGCTCTTCATTATTTTTTTTATTTTTTTTGTCTCAAAAGTGTAAATAGCATTTGAAACGTCATTAGTACTTTTCTGTCTCAGGTTAAACATTTGTGATTTGAATCTGTCAGGTATGTACTGTATGAATCATGCAGTGCATGCTGGCTGTTAAAATTCTATATAGAAATGAATTTAATTAATTACAAAACATGTTCTATTCCTTTTCTTTCTTTTATACAACTAGGGGGCTTGGAGTGTGGGGCGCAGTGTGGGCTAGAGGTTGAAACGAGACAGATGATGAGAATACTTTAAGAAGGAATGTCTAAGTAGTTTTAATAGGAACAGGATACTAAATATTTGGAACCAGGTAAGTACTGATGGGCCAAACGGCCTCCTCTCTTCTGTCATTTCTCTAACCTTATTATATTTTTCTGGGAAAGTCTTCAAAGGATGATTGCTACATCTGTAATGTCAACAGAGATAATGCACGTCATAAAATCAAAGCAATGGAACCCTTGAATAAAAAAATATACCGCTGTGGCCAAACGTTTTTGCATCACCTACTAATTTAAGATTGAGACATGATTAAAAAAAAAACAACTATATGAAAATAATTTAGATCTTTTATTTAACGTCATGTAATCAAATAAACTACAAAATGATATCGCAAAAAGTCTACCGGAAGCCATAATAGAAGTATAGTAAGCCATGTTAGATTTCAAAATGTCATATTTTTCAGTTGTTGTCAGTATATAGAAAACTACAAAGCGGTGTGTAATTCAATGTGTTAATGTAATTGTTCAGCAGGTTTCATTCGACTTTATGAAGCAGAATTAGTTCATTCTACAGGGGGATGCAACACTTTTGACCAGAGCTGTAGTATCTCTGCCTCACAGTGTGCCAGGGAGAGATCCATTTTATTAGGTACTAGAAGTTAGATAGCAGCGAGTATCACTTGTATTGTATAGTCTTATTATTGAAGACCATTTTGTTTTAGGACGCACCCCTGAATTGAATTTTTAAAACACGAACAACCCTGAATCCTGAGAAGAGGACTATCTGTGAGAAGAGGACTATCTGTGAGAGGAGGACTGTGTGAGAAGAGGACTATCTGTGAGAAGAGGACTATCTGTGAGAAGAGGACTGTGTGAGAGGAGGACTTTGAGAAGAGGACTGTGTGAGAGGAGGACTGTGTGAGAGGAGGACTGTGAGAAGAGGACTGTGTGAGAGGAGGACTGTGTGAGAGGAGGACTATCTGTGAAAAGAGGACTGTGAGAGAGGAGGACTGTGTGAGAAGAGGACTGTGTGAGAGGAGGACTATCTGTGAGAGGAGGACAGTGTGAGAAGAGGACTATCTGTGAGAAGAGGACTGTGTGAGAGGAGGACTGTGAGAAGAGGACTGTGTGAAAGGAGGACTGTGAGAAGAGGACTGTGTGAGAGGAGGACTGTGTGAGAGGAGGACTGTGAGAAGAGGACTGTGTGAGAGGAGGACTGTGTGAGAGGAGGACTATCTGTGAGAAGAGGACTGTGAGAGAGGAGGACTGTGTGAGAAGAGGACTGTGTGAGAGGAGGACTATCTGTGAGAGGAGGACAGTGTGAGAAGAGGACTATCTGTGAGAAGAGGACTGTGTGAGAAGAGGACTATCTGTGAGAAGAGGACTGTGTGAGAAGAGGACTATCTGTGAGAAGAGGACTGTGTGAGAAGAGGACTATCTGTGAGAAGAGGACTGTGTGAGAGGAGGACTATCTGTGAGAGGAGGACTATCTGTGAGAAGAGGACTGTGTGAGAAGAGGACTATCTGTGAGAAGAGGACAGTGTGAGAAGAGGACTATCTGTGAGAAGAGGACTGTGTGAAAGGAGGACTGTGTGAGAAGAGGACTGTGTGAGAAGAGGACTATCTGTGAGAAGAGGACTGTGTGAGAGGAGGACTGTGTGAGAAGAGGACTGTGTGAGAGGAGGACTGTGTGAGAGGAGGACTATCTGTGAGAAGAGGACTGTGAGAAGAGGACTGTGTGAGAGGAGGACTGAGAAGAGGACTGTGTGAGAAGAGGACTATCTGTGAGAACAGGACTGTGTGAGAGGAGGACTATCTGTGAGAGGAGGACTATCTGTGAGAAGAGGACTGTGAGAAGAAGACTGTGTGAGAGGAGGACTGTGTGAGAGGAGGTCTGAGAGGAGGACTGTGTGAGAGGAGGACTGTGTGAGAAGAGGACTGTGAGAAGAGGACTATCTGTGAGAAGAGGACTGTGTGAGAGGAGGACTGTGTGAGAGGAGGACTATCTGTGAGAGGAGGACTATCTGTGAGAAGAGGACTGTGAGAGGAGGACTGTGAGAAGAGGACTGTGTGAGAGGAGGACTGTGAGAAGAGGACTGTGTGAGAGGAGGACTGTGTGAGAAGAGGACTGTATGAGAGGAGGACTGTGAGAAGAGGACTGTGTGAGAGGAGGACTGTGTGAGAGGAGGACTATCTGTGAGAAGAGGACTGTGTGAGAGGAGGACTGTGAGAAGAGGATTGTGTGAGAGGAGGACTGTGAGAAGAGGACTGTGTGAGAGGAGGACTGTGTGAGAAGAGGACTGTATGAGAGGAGGACTGTGAGAAGAGGACTGTGTGAGAGGATGACTGTGTGAGAAGAGGACTGTGTGAGAGGACTGTGTGAGAAGAGGACTATCTGTGAGAAGAGGACTGTGTGAGAGGAGGACTATCTGTGAGAAGAGGACTGTGTGAGAAGAGGACTATCTGTGAGAAGAGGACTGTGTGAGAGGAGGACTGTGAGAAGAGGACTGTGAGAGGAGGACTGTGAGAAGAGGACTGTGTGAGAGGAGGACTGTGAGAAGAGAACTGTGTGAGAGGAGGACTGTGTGAGAAGAGGACTGTGTGAGAGGAGGACTGTGAGAAGAGGACTGTGTGAGAGGAGGACTGTGTGAGAAGAGGACTGTGTGAGAGGACTGTGTGAGAAGAGGACTATCTGTGAGAAGAGGACTGTGTGAGAAGAGGACTATCTGTGAGAAGAGGACTGTGTGAGAGGAGGACTATCTGTGAGAAGAGGACTATCTGTGAGAAGAGGACTGTGTGAAAGGAGGACTATCTGTGAGAAGAGGACTGTGTGAGAGGAGGACTGTGAGAAGAGGACTGTGTGAGAGGAGGACTATCTGTGAGAGGAGGACTGTGTAAGAAGAGGACTGTGTGAGAGGAGGACTATCTGTGAGAGGAGGACCATCTGTGAGAGGAGGACTGTGTGAGGACTGTGTGAGAGGAGAACTGTGAGAGGAGGACTATCTGTGAGAGGAGGACTGTGTGAGAGGACTGTGTGAGAGGAGAACTGTGAGAGGAGGACTATCTGTGAGAGGAGGACTGTGTGAGAAGAGGACTGTGAGAGGAGGACTGTGAGAGAAGAGGACTGTGAAAAGAGGACTGTGTGAGAGGAGGACTGTGAGAAAAGGACTGTGTGAGAGGAGGACTGAGAGAAGAGGACTGTGTGAGAGGAGGACTGTGTCTGTGAGAGGAGGACTGTGTGTCAGTGGTATAGCAGCGGTAGAGGCAGCTCTCTCCCTATTTCTGGCAGGCTTATTGAGAGATGAAGTGATCCACGCTAAACCCTCCTGTTTGGTGCTGCCTGCATGTGTGTGTGCTGTGCTGTGCTGCGAGAGAGAGGTGTCTTGTGGGTAGTTTTCTGCAGAGACAGTTTCGAGATGGCACCAGATGGTATGCCACACTGCGGGAGGAAGAATGTCGACTGCCTATCCTGGCATTTCAGGAGGGGGGGGCTAATAGCAATAGAATGCCGGCAGGCAGGGGTGGAATGGGGGGGGGTAAAAATTATATATATATATATATATATATATATATATATATATATATATATATATATATATATATATATATATATATATATATATATATTTCACATAGGGTAATATGTTATATTTTATATATAAGAAAAACCACTAAACCTAAAATCTAAAATACTACGTTGCCAAACGTTCCGGCATTCAGAGCTAGTAATTTTTCACTTTCGTTCACCACGTATTTTAATGGTAAACAGCTGCAAATTTAAATACTGCTGCCCTTTACAGTTCATACGTTACCGCAGAGTGTGCACTGAAGGTCTAGCAGGGGATGGGAGTGAGGCTAAACAGCTATGAGTTACCAGCGTTATACAAGGGAAGACTAAAATCATCTTCTGTGTAATGATATTAGTAGCAGTGGTTTTAAAGCTTTGCTTGTGATGCCTCTTGACACCACAGAACTTCCAGTGCCTCTTTTTAGTGATTTTTGTGAAAAAGCACAGTGTCACCTCCTAGCAGTGACCTAGAGAACTGCAGATGAGTGAGAGCCTGCACACAGCCTACACCTACACACACATAAACACACACATACACCTACACACATAAACACACACACAGACCTACACCTACACACACACCTACACACACACACAGCCTATACCCTACACACACACACACACCTACACACACACACACACACCTACAGCTACACACACACATACCTACACACACACACACACCTACACACACACACACACACACATACACACACACCTACACCTACACACACACACACCTACCTACACACACACACACACACACATACACACACACCTACACCTACACACACACACACCTACCTACACACACACCTACACCTACACACACACACACACACACACAGCCTATACCCTACACACACACACACACCTACACACACACACACACACCTACAGCTACACACACACATACCTACACACACACACACACCTACACACACACACACACACACATACACACACACCTACACCTACACACACACACACCTACCTACACACACACACACACACACACACCTACACACACACACACACCTACACACACACACACCTACACCTACACACACACACACCTACACACACACACACCTACACCTACACACACACACACACACACACCTACACACACACACACACCTACACACACACACACCTACACACACACACACACACACCTACACACACACACACACCTACACACACACACACACCTACACCTACACACACACACACCTACACACACACACACCTACACCTACACACACACACACACACACACACACCTACACACACACACACACCTACACACACACACACCTACACACACACACACACACACCTACACACACACACACACCTACACACACACACATACCTACACACACAAACACCTACAAACACAAACACATAACTACACACACAAACACATGTGTGATTTAAGAACAGGGTCCTGATCATGTCACTGTCACCACTCCATCACCACAGATGGGTGAATTTGAGGCGGGGGGTGGATGAGATTGGAGAGATAACAAACACTGAGAGAGACACACACTGCTACCCACATGCATCACACCGAAACACATACACACTCAGGCATGCAGTCAGACACAAGGAAACGCACTGACACGCACACACACATGCATCGCAGAGTGACGTGAGCCACATTAATTAAAAACGGTTTCAGATACTGCGATTAAGCAAGCCGATTATGGCTCTGGCAGGGGTCTGGCTTCATGGTGTACTGTAGGGAAATGTGGTCTGTACCTGAGTTATTGTTAAAAGTTAGTCTCAATCTATTCCTAATTAAAGTGCCTGCAACTAATGGAGCTCCTCGCTCGCAGTGAACAGATGTTGTGGAATTTAAGATGCAAGCTCGGCTCCTCCCTGCGTGCACCCCCCGGCTGCCCAGCACTCAGGGTACCATGTGGCACTCAATTCCCTGTGGCACAGCGCTACCACTGTGCCAGCATCAAATCGTCTGCTTTCTGTTCACAATCTTTTTTAACAGAAATTGTTTGAAATAAGGGTTGGTTGTTTTTATATATTCACATACATCCATAATTCCCACTCACCTTCTGCTATGCAGCTATAACAAAGCTTTAACATCCCCTATATTCACATAATAGTGAACCTGAGTAGGTGTGTGTAACACACAAGCACACAGACGCAATTAAGGGAGGGGGGGAAGCACTTCCAAAAGCATTTTCGATGTCCAAATGGCCTGTGGTGATTGAAATGCAAATTAGGGGAATGTGACGTGTACAGGACACATCACAGAACCACCAGGCTTGGAGATTCGGCTGCCATAATCTGCCCCAAGACCCTGACATTTGTTGCAATGCCTTGGCCTGGCGTCTCTGTGCATCTCTGTGCATCTCTGTGCTGTCCAATGCACCAGCAATGCCACCCTGCCCCCTGCCTCTGTGCACTGTGAGACACGCTGCCTGCTGCTCCAGTCCCTGCCATGTCCTGCCCCTCCCTCCAGCACTCACTCACCACACACATTCCACGGATTTATAACTTTTTTGTTGTAATCTACAGTTTGATCTTCTATATTAGTTCTCGTTTTGGTGTCCACTGTTTACATAGCTGTAGCATGCAGGGAAAGTTCTTGAAAATCTGTTGCTATGGTGATTTCAAAACACTGAATAAACACTCGCTGTGTTTAATACAGAGCACTAGTTTATAATCTCGCTGTGTGTAATACAGAGCGCTGGTTTATAATCTCACTGTGTTTAATACAGAGCGCTGGTTTATAATCTCGCTGTGTTTAATACAGAGCGCTGGTTTATAATCTCACTGTGTTTAATACAGAGCGCTGGTTTATAATCTCACTGTGTCTAATGCAGAGCACTGGTTTATAATCTCGCTGTGTGTAATACAGAGCGCTGGTTTATAATCTCGCTGTGTGTAATACAGAGCGCTGGTTTATAATCTCACTGTGTTTAATACAGAGCGCTGGTTTATAATCTCGCTGTGTTTAATACAGAGCATTAGTTTATAATCTCACTGTGTCTAATGCAGAGCACTGGTTTATAATCTGTGAGAGGAAGACTGTGTGAGAGGAGTACTATCTGTGAGAACAGGACTATCTGTGAGAGGAGGACTGTGTGAGAAGAGGACTGTGTGAGAAGAGGTTTATTAATCTCTCTGTGTGTAATTATTATTATTATTATTATTATTATTATTATTTATTTCTTAGCAGACGCCCTTATCCAGGGCGACTTACAATTGTTACAAGATATCACATTATTTTTACATACAATTACCCATTTATACAGTTGGGTTTTTACTGGAGCAATCTAGGTAAAGTACCTTGCTCAAGGGTACAGCAGCAGTGTCCCCCACCTGGGATTGAACCCACGACCCTCCGGTCAAGAGTCCAGAGCCCTAACCACTACTCCACACTGCTGCACTGGTTTATAATATCACTGTGTTTAATACAGAGCGCTGGTTTATAATCTCGCTGTGTTTAATACAGAGCACTGGTTTATAATCTCACTGTGTTTAATACAGAGCACTGGTTTATAATCTCACTGTGTGTAATACAGAGCGCTGGTTTATAATCTCACTGTGTGTAATACAGAGCGCTGGTTTATAATCTCACTGTGTTTAATATAGAGCGCTGGTTTATAATCTCACTGTGTGTAATACAGAGCGCTGGTTTATAATCTCGCTGTGTGTAATACAGAGCACTGGTTTATAATCTCGCTGTGTGTAATACAGAGCACTGGTTTATAATCTCACTGTGTTTAATACAGAGCTCTGGTTTATAATCTCGCTGTGTTTAATATAGAGCGTTGGTTTATAATCTCACTGTGTTTAATATAGAGCGCTGGTTTATAATCTCGCTGTGTGTAATATAGAGCACTGGTTTATAATCTCGCTGTGTTTAATGCAGAGCACTGGTTTATAATCTCGCTGTGTGTAATGCAGAGCACTGGTTTATAATCTCACTGTGTTTAATATAGAGCACTGGTTTATAATCTCGCTGTGTTTAATATAGAGCGCTGGTTTATAATCTCGCTGTGTCTAATGCAGAGCACTAGTTTATAATCTTGCTGTGTTTAATATAGAGCACTGGTTTATAATCTCACTGTGTTTAATATAGAGCACTGGTTTATAATCTCGCTGTGTTTAATATAGAGCGCTGGTTTATAATCTCGCTGTGTCTAATGCAGAGCACTAGTTTATAATCTTGCTGTGTTTAATATAGAGCACTGGTTTATAATCTCACTGTGTTTAATATAGAGCGCTGGTTTATAATCTTGATGTGTGTAATACAGAGCGCTGGTTTATAATCTCGCTGTGTGTAATACAGAGCACTGGTTTATAGCCTCTCTGTATCTCCTATAGCACTAGTATGCAGTTTGCACATTATAGCTGCCCACTGGTCCGGGTTCAATCGAGAGCTCTAATGTGTTTACGACTCAGAGGCTGGCGACAGATTTACTGCCTGCGGGGAGATTCTTCCCCATGAGTGAAATTTAACATGAAAATAAAAATTCCAGAGGCGCGATTCTCCGGGGATCCAGACTGCATTCTTGGGGGGTGGGGGGGGGGGGGGGGGGTCGTTAGAAGCTGCATGTCTCAATACCCCTGTAATATGTGGGTGTGGGTGTGTGGTGAGGGGAGAGGTACCTGCTGTTCAGGTTTGAATCTTACATCCATTCAGAATGAAACTGAATAAAATCTGCTGGGGGAAAAAATAGATGTGTCTACAGTTTGATCAGTCAGCAAACAAAGGATGCATCATTTAAACAGGGCAGCTGCTAGAATTTAGTTAGTGTAGAGTTAAAGACCCAGTCTGAGGTGATGCTGGCGTTCATCTAGCCCCAGGGTCCAATTCAATTAACTTTTTAGCTGGAAAAAGTGGTTTGGGAAAAAAATAAATTGCAATAAACAGAGCAAATGGGGAGCAATATTTATTTTGATTTGATTAACACATCACTGGAGATGCCTTCATTCAGCCCAGTTAAAAATTGCTCCAAATATGTGAAGGGTTGTTGCATGAAGAAATCGATCTGTATCCCCTGAGCTAATAAAGCAACCAAATGCTTACAAATGGGATGCTGCTAGAGCTCAGAAGCCGAGCATGAACGATACGGTGCTGTTTTTCAAATGCAGGGGGTTGCTTGAGTTTACTTAGCCCCGGTCAGACTGACAGAAGCGTGTGGTATTGCTGGAGTCAGCCATCATTTGATGGGTGCAGCCTTCATATTGGAGTTGGTCTCTTGTGGAAAGTCTCCTGCATTAGTGTTTTAAACAATGGGTGTTGTTAGTTTGAGCCCACATTTTAAAACATCATTAAAAGGGTACAATTCTGTTCTCTGCTTTAAATATTTAATTCCTAGAGCAGAGCAAGCGAGCTGGTACATTAACCAGGAATGCCAGTTTAGCTGTCTGGTTGTAGCTGGCTGTATAAAAACAGACTCCAGTAATAATGAACAGATGTCGCTGAATTTAAACACACACACTCGCTCTCTCGCTCGCACACACACACAGCCCCCACTCTCTGCCCTTTTGCTGGCAGTGACTCTGCTTGGCGTCTGCCAGCCTTACCCTTCCCTCCAAGGACCTGGGAAATGGCCCATATTTAGACCTCCTTTAATTGCAAGAGTCTTTTTTTTTCTTCTGTTTGTTAGTTTTATTTAAAATGCGTGTCCCTTTCTACAAAGGGGATGAAGGAGAGATCAATTCGGTCTTTAGGCTGAGGTCTCTTTCAATGGCACATCAGGAGAAAGATTTGTTTTTACAGGGACTAGGTTAAGTGTAGTTTATTTTAGTAGTTTTAGTGAAGGGGAGGGTTGCTAGTTTGGGCATATGGTGCTGTCAGGGAGCTGGGGAGCTTTGATGAGATTGTGATCACATGACCCACAAGTAATTAGCCTCCATATTGACCAGTTTGTGAGTGCTACAGGCAGAGCGTGCATCCAGCTGGACATGTCAGAAAGCATTGTGTCCAGCTCACTGCCTCCCCTTCGAAACTAGCCACAGCCCTCACAAGAACAAGCCTTTCCTTAACAGAGCCTCCCCGATTAACAGAACCACAGTGTTCAGTGTGTGTGCGTCTGTGTGGTCCCTTCAAAACTTCTGCTTGTAGATATTTAAAGCAAGTTTGAGACTACACTGACAGAAAAGTTTCCCAGGTGTCCCAAATTGAAGGTAACCCCCCCCCACACACAACCCTGTACTGTGAGGAGGGTGTATGTGATGGAATTTGGACACATTTAAAGTACCTGCTTCACTCTGTACTCTCTTACACTAATTAAATGTCTTGTAATTAACACAGTAATATGTGTGATTAAAGAAAACAGACTCTTGCAATCCCTTAACAGCACAGCAACTCCCAAACCATCACACACACACACACAAACCTAAACCATGTTAAACAGCCCTTAGAAAACCATGGTACTACTTTTTTTTGTACTGTGCTGTGACGCCCTGTGAACGAGGCGTTTGTATCTCAGTGGACTCATCTTGAAGAAATGATGATGTAATGAACCTGCTCAATGTCTTCTGTGTGTTTTCTTAAAGTGTGGTATGGTAAGGGTTAATAGATGCTCTATGCCAGTAACTTAATCCTGCAGCAGCTACATTGGGGTTATTTAGAACTGGGAATAAAGTGGTCTCATCTTATTCTGGATTCAAAGACTGGCTATTGAGTTGTATAGGAGAAAAGACTTGTATAAACACGACCACTTCACTACATATGGTGACACATTTTAATATATATATATATATATATATATATATATATATATTAGTAAGTCATTGGTATATTAGTAAGTGTCTGACTGGGGTATTAATTTGATATTATCTGCACTCATTAGCAGTGGAGTTTTCTTTTTCTTTTCTCTTCTTACTCTGGCATTGCTGCTGCTAGTTTGGTGGTGGAGACACATATTCAGCTCCATTTTGGCTGCCTGCCTGTCTGCCTGTCTGCCTGTCTGTCTGTCTGTCTGTCTGTCTGTCTGTCTGTCTGCCTGCCTGCCTGCCTGCCTGTCTGTCTGTCTGTCTGTCTGTCTGCCTGCCTGCCTGCCCAGGGAAGAAGTATTGTGTGATAATGAGCAGATGTTGTGGAATTTCAGCTCAATCGCAGCTCCTTGCCGGCGTTGCCCCTTGGCTGGCATTAGGTAGAGTTTACAGTCTGGCGCGGAATTCTACCAGGAGCCCTGTCGCTGTGAGAGGGGGGTGGGGTGGGGGGGTAATAGGTACAGTAAGACAGCCTGGCCTCACTGTCACAGTGACTACAACAATATATCATTATATAGCGCCATGAACGACAACGTTAACCACCATAACCCTGGGCTGGATTTGAACCCGACCCCAGAGAGGAAGGCAGCCACCAGTACCCCAAAGTCAGGACATTTGCTCTGGGAATTGGCTCACAGTGCCAGCTGTCAGTTGCTGACTCAGGCCAGGACAGTGGATGCTCACCACAATACGCTGCCTGGCCTCATGCGTTAGGTCTGTATCTCACGCTAACCCTCCTGAGCACTCGCTATATTAGTTGCTGGGTACGTCAGTCTGCAGATTACTGAACACATATATTGCTTTAGGCAGTGTAGATAACGCAGGTTCATAGTTATAAAACGCACTCATAAAGTCAAGATTACGCGCTGTTTATCTTGACAACCTAATTGTCCTCAGCAGAGGACTGGTAATGTGTTTCGAACCTAAGATAATTTATTAAGGTTTTATATCAAAATAAGCTTATAGCTACTTTCTTCTGCTGTTTACTAAGCTTTGGCTCTAGTACAAACAGAAACCATTTTAATATTTAAACAATTCAGGGGGAAAAAATTAGCCTACATAAAAGAAAACAATGTATGAGTAATATGCGTTTAATAATTATATTTCAAATGTTTTTTTCTTATTATTAAATCATATAAATGATAAATATATTCAACACGTTTTAATAAATTAATTAGGAACTTTTGAAAACAGAATATGTGGGTCAGAATACACAGTAGCTATAGCAACGTTGTCACGTCGACTCGTGATTGTCACACAACCACCACTCGCCCGAGGTCTGTTTCATTTGACTTCACTGGCAATTCAAGACCCATGGACAAAAGGTGCGTTTTATCAATACTCGCCATTTAGTTTACCCGGAGTGTATTTTCATAATTCCTACGGTAAATATGGTATCAGAAATAGTATAGTTTGCATTTCGACCCAAACTTTTATCAACACATACACGCAGAGAGGGAGAGAGAGAAAGACAGAGAGAGAGATAATATTATATGGGTTTCAGTGAGTTACATTTCATCTACGGTTTCTGTGACGTCATACATTACGAGACCGAAGGTCGAGTTTATAAACTGTCACAGAAACCCAGGATAAAATTGTTTTCCTGTAACTCACTGAAGAGGCCCATCTGTTATTTTTTTATGTAATATATGGATACCCTTGTGATGCTAATATTAAATAAGACGAGGTTCAGCAGTACAGTTTGGTTTTTTTATTGTGTTTAAGTGCTGTACAGACATTCTATGTCGTTATCCCTTTCTCCAGTTTCTCTGAGATACGAATGCACCAGTTCAAGTATATTTTCCTCTAGAGGAATTATCACTTTTTGACGTCACTAGTGTGGTATTATGCCGTTTTTCGAATGGCTCAGGATGCAAATATAACCTTCATCCTCATCCATGTAGAGAGAGAGAGAGAGAGAGAGAGAGAGAGAGAGAGAGAGAGAGAGAGAGAGAGGGGGAGAGAGAGGGGGGGGGGGGGGGTTAGAAAGCCGCGCAGAGTAAAAACACCCTGTTCGTGAAATATTGGATGACAAAGATAAGTCGAGAACAAACCTGGAGCATCACCCTATCATAATACTTTAATTAAGACGTTGTTTTCCAATAATCGATTAATGCAAGAGTGTCGGGGATGAGCGATTGGTTTCCTGGATACGCCGTATAGGAACAACCAGCAAATTAATAGGCGCTTCATATCTATTTATTAAAATATCTATTTGTAATAATCACGTTTGTGCATAGCGCACAAAATAACTTAACACTGTACACGTTACGTTGGTCGTTACCTTTCCAGAAATTCAGTTTTTATTAAAGGCTGTCAACGCTATATCCTTTATATGCCTGTTATCTTAAAAAAATTTATTATAAGGCCATTTTTATCTTTATATATTTACAGCTCTGGACAAAAGTTTTGCGTCACCTAGAATATTAGGATTGAGACATAATTTAAAAAAATCAAAACGATATGAATTTAATTTAGATCTTTTTATTTAACGTCATGTAATAAAAAAAATAAATACAAAATGGTATCGCAAAAGTCTACCGGAAGCCATAATAGTAGTACAGTATTTCATGTTAGATTTAGAAATGTCACATTTTTCAGTTATTGTCAGTTTTTTGTTAAGTATATGGAAGACTACAAAGCATTTTTCAACAGGTTTCAATCGACTTTATGAAGCAAAATTAGTTAATTCCGTATGATGCAAAACTCGTTGTATATAATATATAACCACTGCCACCGACACGCGGGAAGAATGCTGGTTCCGTTTTGTGAAATATAACAATACCGCAACCCATACATTGGAGAAGGAAGTTACTATATTCTTTAAGAGCTCTTCAATATTGAATTCAGAGCTTGCATTTCAGATCTAACCATAAGCCTATCCAGTTACCTGTAGCTTCCAAAATTGAGCCAAGGACTGCCCTGCGTGCTGGACATTGTCTAAAATGACTGTAGTGTAGGCTAATTTATTTTTTGTTGTAAATACTAGATTAAGTGAGGGGATGTATCCTTTAATAAGAATGCACGGTGCCTGGCATTGACTGGTTGTCAGCGGCTCCGGCCCTGAGTCGTGTCCGCGGTTCGGATCCCGCTGACCGGAGCAAAGCGAGGTTGCGGCAGGGAGCGCGGATCCTTCCCCTTTAAAACCCCGGGATAATGAACAGATGCCGCTGAATTAGGAAAGAAATACAGACTCCTCCCAGCAGCGCCCGAGCTGGCACACTGTGCAGCTGACAGCAGCGTCTCTGCTCCGGAGCCTCTATTACTGGTGCAAAGACATTACGGGACTTGGCACAGTTCTCAGCCCGGAGCTGCCAAGTTAAGCTTCTGGAAGCCGAGTACCTATCGTCAGACTGGGAATATGTCGTTAGGTGCTCCCACCCCTGCTCCCCTCCCCTCAGCCTGCCCTTAATCTTGATGTGCATCCTCAAACTTTTGCTGATTCGGTTACAACTTTAAAGACTGCATCATTATGCCTATTATATATGCTAATAGAGGTGTCCACGCGTAGAGTTGCATGTGATGACGCCGCTGACACGTGAAGGATTGGTCTTCTCTTCCGGGTGCCATTTTGTTGAAATCGCTTTTTTTCGATGCCTCAGAAAACTAAAAGCAACAATTCGTGTAACTGTACCCGGCTCCTTTGAGCTTTAGACACTGCAGCAGAAGAAACTCTCCTGCGTATATGATTGTGCGGTCTTCGATTTAATTTGTATCCTGATAATGTGTCTTATGCTGGAAGTGGGTGCTTTGTATTTTAAAATATATCGTTAATAGTTAGTGTATCATTTCATTATAACAGTTGTAGCATTATTCTTTAGGTAATAGCATACAATGTATATGTAGTTTATCAATTAGAAAACTCATAACGTTTATTTTAATTATTATATTGTTTCATGGGTTAAATTGCAGTCTAACTTTGGGTTTACCCTTAATAACGCTGGGGTTAAATCTGAAGTCAAACTGCTTATCTGCCGAAAATTTCTGAATAACATTTATTATTATTATTATTATTATTATTATTATTATTATTATTATTATTATTATTATTATTATTTATTTCTTAGCAGACGCCCTTATCCAGAGCGACTTACAATCATAAGCAAATACATTTCAAGTGTTTCAAGGCAATCTCTGTGTTCCCTTTCCCGGGACCCGTCCCGTGCATTTCATGCATGAGGATGTAATATAATTCCATGTGGCACACACACACACACACACACATACACACATGCGCGCACACACACACACACACACACACACACACACACACACACATACACACATGCGCGCACACACACACACACACACACACACGCACGCACACGCACATACACACATGCACACACACGCACACACACAACACACACATGCACACACACAACACACACATGCACACACACACATGCACACACACGCACACACACAACACACACTCACACACACACACAACACACACATGCACACACACACATGCACACACACGCACACACACAACACACACTCACACACACACACAACACACACATGCGCGCACACACACACACACACACACGCACGCACACGCACATACACACATCCACACACACACGCACACACACACACACACACACACACACACGTTTGCATTCCTATATTTGTGGGGACTTCTCATTGACTCTCGCTATATTTCTATTTGCTGTTTCTAACTCGTCAGACAAAACTCCACACAGGGTGCAAGTCTACAGCAAACTAAATATTTTGACACTTGTTAGTAATACCTGCCCACACTGACACACACACACCAAATGATATATATATATATATATATATATATATATATATATATATATATATATATATATATATATATATATATATATATATTAAAAGCGCCAAGTCTTTTGATCTCTATCGACCGTTTTTTTTATTTTTATTTTATTGACTCCGAAAAATACCTCTCTACGAAAAAAACAAAGAAAGAAAACTTGTGTTCGTATACTTGAAAAATGAGACGCCTCCTCAGTCTGTTTATTTTGTAATTGTCATTTCTGTTTTTGTCTTCATGGTACACATCCAAATTCTTCGGAATATATTCAAACAGATTAATAAACTGAACGCACACGACGCAGATGAAAGTACAGCTTAATAAAGTAACTATTCATGAAAACAAAACCTTTATTCCACTCAAATAATGTGATTATAAATCTCAATTTAAAATATACTTATTTAACAAAGGTGCGTGTATATTTACACCAAGTGCCGCTGATATAGTTTTTAAATTAAGGTATTTATACAGCTCACGGCTAGAGCGTTTTAATACATTTGAAACGTACACTTACATTTTAAAATGTAGTCTATACAAAGAATGTATTAATTTTAATAGATATTGTGAATATCAATGGAACTGGTGAAATATATTTGAGAAGCAGTATTTTCTAAACGAAATATTGCAGAAAATAGAACACGGGTCCACTGTACAGGTTTAGGGTAATTTATAGAACGTGTATGTTGTTGGTTTTTTTCTGTCCTTTAATTAAGTTTAACATATTTTGGTACAGTATGTTTTACCTAAAATATTGATTCGAATAAATAGGCTATTTGTTATTAGAAACAAGTTTGGGTTCTAAATGAACTCGTAGTATAGCGAATTTTATGACTAAATACATTCACGTTTGTGTCGCGTTCTTCGTGAAATCGTTCTAAAATACAGAGTTTAAAATATTTTGATTTCAATTTGAGAACTCGTAATAAAAATACGAGCGTTATTCGTCCCATTTTATAAGCAGGGTGCTTGAAACTCAAATGTGTGAATTCATTTGAATATCTGATCAATTTAACATGCATGCTTTATGTTTAAGTAAGTAACAAGGGCCACAGTGATATCACAATGAAAGAAGTTTAATTTTTAACATTTTCCAGAATTCAGAAGCACAGTGTTCAAATCGATATGCGACAGAAGATCATTTTGTTTTAATTGAATATAAAATGCAATCAAACATGAATACGTATTTATATATTCATTCACCACAGATGACATGGTACACAATACTTCAAAAACTTTAGAATTCATTATTTTATTTTGTTTAGCTTTTTCCATTTATGAAAAAAGAAACAGAAAAACATCAAATCTAGGACACCAGAGGCGATGCAACAGGATGGGGGGGTACAGATTCGGGTTAAAGTGCAATTCACAGAAATAATTCACACAAGTAAAAATAGCACATTAAGAAAGTAAATGTGAATCTGGATTAGATCCACTCAAAATATACCGATAGTCTCAAAACAGATCAACTGGATTTAAGGGCTCGGAGCTGCAGTTCAGTGGCACAGAATGTAACGTTTGCCAAGTGTGCGTATAAATGTAATGTACTTATGCTATGTGTATTTTTTTTTACAGATTTATCATATTATTCATATTTTAGTTCTGCGATGCAGTGTTTCCTAATGTTTTATGTGCAGTTTTTGTGTACGCCGTCTCATAATTTTTACAATAAATGAAACTCCATCTTTAAGAACAATGCAATCCGCTATCAGCGTTCAGAATTCTCTTAAACTGTGAATCTGCTTGTCGTGTTTCATTTGTTCATGGAAAGGCCGTGTACTTACACGACCACCTGGACTCTACACCAGCGAATTTGTTTTAATGATGTTGTATTTCTCTGTGCAAAACCACTACGCAATGAGAATTTAAAACGAGAATTCGTCGAAGAATGTTCCGCAACTCGTGTTAACTGTTGACGGCGTGGAGCGCAGAGTTTCCGGGGAAAGCGATGAATCCTGTCTGCTCATACCTTCAATTCTGTTCAATTATTACATATAGGCTATTATTACATTTTACCAATCAAAAGGCCAGGCGGAACCTGTCCACAATGCTCAAGCAGAAACTGTACATTCACATAACAGTATACAACATTATTAGATTTTACATAGGCTACTATATGGATGGAATAGTGCTTGTTCATCATTACTCACACCACACTGGATGTTTTGACTTCATGTGGATTGAAATAAGTTATGCCGTGACCCGAATCCACGCGTCCCGTGCCCGGGGTGTGGCGGAGCGTGGAATTCCAGAAGGTTCTGACTCGAACGCACCAGCGATCCCTTAGTGAGACTGTAGCTGTGGGTGAGTTTTGTATCACCATTAATTCAAGTCCTTTTTTTCTTGTCACTTTTTCTTGTCGCTTTTTCAGCGGCTATAATTCACAGCAAACCGTGTGGGAGTCTAACCCTTTCCAGACAGTAAGCGATTCAGCACCACTCCGCCAGACAGCTCCCATTGTGCAGCAGTGAAACCCAGTCCCAATCCTGAAACGAGTTAGTCCAACACACTCAGGCAGGACACTGTCCCTCATTCCGCTCTGCTCCCCAGTCACAGAGCTTTTGGACCTCGGCTCACTAGCGCTCACCAAACCCAGCATCCACAAACCCGTTACAGCAGATTTACTGGAAGAAGACAACCTAATCAAACACACCAAAAATAAAATACAACAAAAATACATCCATCCAGTTCGAAGACGTTTTAATGAGACATTTGCCATTATGTGGCTTTTAAGCAGCCTATACATCATGGTGCGGAAAGGATGACGTGGGTAACATTTTTAATACTTCACAGAGAAAGCGTTTTCAAAGAAAGTCGGACCTTTTGTTTGAATTTTATACCGTTAACTTTTTGTTTTGTATTATTATTATTTTTTAATATAGGCTAGAGATTTCAAATTTAAAAAAAAAAATCGTTTTTAAATAAGTATTTATAGTGTAAATTAGTTTTGGTTGTACTTGAAAAAAAATGCCCAACTGGGTTATTCAGCATGAAAATAAAACGGGTTTAACACCACCTGTGAGATGAAAACATTTCAAAAGTCAATGCTCGAGCTTTCTTTTAAACGCGTCTTACTGTTTCAGTGTATAAAAACTATCCACGAGAAGCGGTCGCATATTTACACCTGGGCGGCAGAAGAATCGCAGGAAGAAAGGTTCTTTTTAGTTTGAAAAAAAAAAAACGGTTTAATTTCGTTTTATATCATCTACAGCCAACTATCTCTAAACGAGTTTGTTTAATTTTTCATGCAGAAGTATCTCCAAGAAAATTAAGAAGTGTGTTGTTTTAATGTAATCAAAACTCGTTTATTTTCGGTCGTTTTTTTGATACAAAGAAAAAAAAAACAGGCACCTTTTATGATAAGACAACATATATTGGTTTACCTCGGAGTCTGTTTGGAATTGGGAATAGAATCGTGCGCGCGCATGCGTAACAGTTGATCAAAATGCTCAAAATGAAATGGACCTTTTTTTGTCGATAATGTTTATCACAATAAGGCTTCTTTGAAATGATGAACATTATATAAAAAACGAATGCTGTTTGGGGTAGGCTGTCAAGTGCCACTTTTCAACGTGTCGACATGCGTGTGATACCGCTGCCCGAGTTCCAGACAGTTCTCTTGTGAGGCCGGCAAAGCGAACGTAAGAAGCAGACGAAATGATACCTTATTCACTTTGCACAAACACACACGCACGCACGCACACGCACGCACGCACACACACAGACACACACGCACGCACGCATGCACACAAACGCACGCACGCATAGATATATAGATCAATACGCATAGATGGTTTATGCATCATTAGACAAAAGCACTTCAGGTGCCGGTAGATCTTTTTCTACAAGCTTCATTTTTGCAAATCTTCGCAAAGCAAATCTCCCTCTTAGTGCTGGTCATTATATTTAAAGGCGTGTGGTTTTGATTTTTAAAAAAAAATTAAAGAAAGAAACGTGTTAACATGATCATAGATTATATAAATAACCTATATATTTATATGAATGGAATTAAATTACTTGCATTAATTTGCAGAGAAAATCGAACATTTACATGATAAATGAAAATGTTTGGTAAACATCTTAGTGCGGTAATATGTAATTATTATCGATATTCATTGTGATGCTCTAATATAAACGTGTTTCTATGTTTGGGGTTTCCTTAGTCCACATAATTAAGGGTAATTAATACAGTTGCTCACACCAATTGGTTTGCATATTTGTGTTTGTAATTTTTAAGGGAATCTTTAGCATCCCGGTTTGAAAAAGTGCACATTTTGCCATAAAGAATAATGGTTGGTCCTAAACTGGGCGATTATATACAAAAGTGTTACCGTTAAATTTCTACTTGCATAGATTTGTTCTATTCCTTTATTGAATTAATGCTGTGAATACGAGACTGCAGACAGATTCACACTAAAACTGTACTGATGATACATTTAAAATACTGAACGAATAATAATAATAATAATAATAATAATAATAATAATAATAATAATAATAATAATAATAATAATACGACTACTAAACTACTAATAATAATAATAATAATAATAATAATAATAATAATAATGATGATGATGATGATGATGATGTTTATGGGTATAGATTTTAACAGTGTCTCTGTTAATATATGTTAAAAGTAGACACGTATATAAATGTCTATTTTGCTATCTTGTCAAATACATTTTATATTTATTTGTTTCATTTTAGTAGCTGTGTTTGTATATACCAGCTGAACCCTTTCAACGTTATACACCACGACGTGGGGTTTCACTATAAAAACAACAGTGTGTGTGTGTGTGTGTGTGTGTGTGTGTGTGTGTGTGTGTGTGTGCGTGTGTGTGTGTGTGTGTGCGTGTCGCGCGCGTCTGGAGGGGGGGGGGGGGGGCTGTATATAATTATATCATTTTAATAGAGTCCAGTTACAGTATACTGTGAATCGGATTAATTGCTGGTGTCAGTCGGTGTGAAAGGGTTAGCTAATTGTGGAAAAACGCGTTGAGTTCTTCGTACATGGGCGGCCTGTCGTGATGCACGTGCATGTCGTGATAAGGCAGCACGTTTTCAGAATGGACCCCGCCTCGCATTCCATTGGAGCCGAACACCAGGTTGTGTCCCGGGGGGCGGGAGCTGGGCAGGGCCGGGTAGTGCATAGAGTAGTGGTAGTTCTTATCGTGGTCCGGGGAAGAAGAGTCCTGCTGCTTGAGGGAGAAGTTTCCATTAACACACACAGGTGGGCTCAGGGGACCCTCGTACTCGGAGCTGTTGTACTCTGGGGACGCGTTGCCGGCATAGAGAGACTCGTAGGTGGAGCAATAGGCGTGTGTCCTTAACGTGTGGGAATTGGGCATGGAGCTGGACTGGCACTGCGGGCTGGACAGCCGGGAGCACTGGTAGGGGTATGGGTGCATGGAGAAGGACGGGTTAGGGCCGGGGAAGCGCCCGCCTTCCTGACACTGCTCCGTCAAGAAGTTCCTGGAGTTCAGCTGAAGGCATCCGGCCACTAGGTTGGTTGTGGGCTGCGAGAGGCCCTTGCATAAAGTCTGCACGTAGGCCACCAGGTCCGGTCTCTTCCCCGAGCGCAGGATCTCGGACAGGGCCCAGATGTAGTTCTTGGCCAGTCGGAGTGTCTCGATTTTGGAGAGTTTTTGCGTTTTGGAGTAACAGGGTACCACCTTGCGCAGGTTGTCCAGGGCGGAGTTGAGGTCGTGCATGCGGGTGCGTTCCCGGGAATTTGCCTTCTGTCTGCGCAACTTGGAGCGCTCCACCCGGGCTGGGGTCATTTTCCGCTTCTTCGGACCCCGTTTTTTGGGCCTGTCTCCCTCAGTCTCGTCAGCCCCCTCGTCTTCCTCCCCCTCATCGTCTTCCTCATCCTCGGCGGCCCGGCTGTCGTCATCGAGGAGCTCGTCCTCCTCCATCTCCTCGTCCTGCAGGCCGCAGCCCTGGTCCGGGTCATCCTCCTTCGCCTTGGAGTCCTCGCTCTCGCTGTCCTCCGCCCAGCCCGAATACTTCTGACCCTCGGGGAGCAGGGAGGGGTCGCTGAACAGCCTCGTCAACATGATTGCACTGCAACGACAAACAAGCACATTAACTGCTTAAGGAGTTCTATAATATCTACATATTGCAGTGCAGGACAGACAAACAAAAACACACAATCGCCTGCTTTCTGATTTTCTGAAAAAGGTGTCATTGATTACCCCCCCCCCCCCCCCCCCCCCCGCCCCCCCCCGTGTTGCTTCTTCCACGTTCCCCGTGCACGCGTTAAACACCGCAGCCGATGCAACACCCGAAAAACACTTTGCATTGAGATACTTTTTAATTATATATGTACACGATGAAGGCAACACGCGTACACCATACACAAATATGAATATACAAAATTAGTATCCCAATGCCAGTGTATCGGGTGATAAACCATTCTTCAAAATCTTCTAAACAATGTGCGATTTCAAGATATATAGATATATAGATGGCTACATAAATACAATACACACAATTTGTATATTTTAAAATATAAACGAATAAATGATAATTAATGATAAATAAATTGAAATCATCTACAAGTACAATATATATATATATATATATATATATATATATATATATATATATATATATATATATATATATATATAGGTGTATAGATATATTCGTTGTAATATGTAAGAATGCTTTTACAAAAATTACTGAAATTATTTTTTTTAAAAACAGTTGTATACGCATCGATGTCGTTAAATTAATTTTACTGCCATCGTTTCTTTTCAAAGGATGTTCAGAACACACTTCTTAGGAATACAGTGCTAACAGATAAAAAAACAGACATTATAAAATATAAAAGCAGTATAAAATAACAAACCATTTTTAAAGAGAATCGTTACATATCGACTCACAGAGGAAGCAAGCTACAAGGGCTCCATCACACGGCACCTTATCATTCCCTGTGTTTAAAACACACTCTGCTCCGTGACTCCGAGCTGTGCCAGGAGCGAACCCCACATTTCAAACACACTCTGCTCCGTGACTCCGAGCTGTGCCAGGAGCGAACCCCACATTTCAAACACACTCTGCTCCGTGACTCCGAGCTGTGCCAGGAGCGAACCCCACATTTCAAACACACTCTGCTCCGTGACTCCGAGCTGTGCCAGGAGCGAACCCCACATTTCAAACACACTCTGCTCCTTGACTCCGAGCTGTGCCAGGAGCGAACCCCACATTTAAAACACACTCTGCCTCGTGTTGTGTAAATACAGTATTTACATTATAATAAGATTATAGGCACATTCCACAAATCGCCTGCCTCAATATTAAACCATTCAATGTAAAATAAATAACGGTCACACACGGATAAACATGAGCCAGAGCATTTCCCAATCGCGTTCACATCACAGCCTGATATTACACAGACATGTTTCTTACGGTTACAAAGTAAGAAACGCCTCGTTTATTTATTTCTAAGTAGCAGCTATAATTATACATTAAACACTCGTTGGGGAAGTAGAACATATTTATATATATTTTTTAAATATACATATATATATAAATTAAAAATAATATTAATAATGAATAATATAAGCCTCGTTTTAATAAAAATACATCCGTTTCTTCGGCCGAGCAGCGCGGCAGCGTTCTCGTGAAATGAAATCCCTGACTGTCTGCTTCTAAGACACCGTAAGGGGCACGAGAAAGCGAGGTGTATTCAAACTTACAAGAAAAAGAAATTCTGTTTAAATAAAGGAAGGGTTTTTAAAAAAAATAAAATTATATTAACCCTTTTTTATATGATTTATTTGCATGACTTACCTCCAATGTAGCTCTGGAGGGGTGCTATGCGCGTTTTACACCATCTTCAGGGAAAGCGCAACTACAGATCCAATAGCTGCGGCTGCCGTCTTCCGAGTGGTACCCAGGCGCGCGGAGACAGAGTGGCATCTCCACCAGCCAGGGTTACATACCAGCTATGATGCCAGGCCATATGGTTGGCACGTCACTGGCAGGAGCCATCACATGAGAGCCGGTGATTGACATGCGCCTGCATTCGGAGAGATTGTCTCCCCCGAGGAAGAAGGACTCGCCATCTGTCATCACTCCGCTCAGCGCTCCTCTGAAACACCGAGCAAGAGAAAGTGTAATCGACAGATCGGCCTACTACGAGTGCTACTACTGGAGAGGCATAAGAGAACTGAACCGAACTGAACCGAACCGAACCGAACCGGGCGAGTGCAGGACTGACTAAAGGCTATGAAATGAGAGAACAAGATAGACAGAGAGATAGATAGATAGAGAGATAGATAGATAAATAGACAGAGAGATAGATAGATAGATAGACAGAGAGATAGATAGATAGATAGATAGATAGATAGATAGATAGATAGATAGATAGATAGATAGATAGATAGATAGATATGGGAAGACTGTATAGGAACATGCAAAATGACGTGTGTAAGAAAGAAAGTATTTTAGTGTGTGCTTAACATCTAACCCCCATGCAGTGTGAATTGAAACCGGGCAGATACACTATAAGCGAAGAGGTTTATTGGGATGCATGGCAATGCAGGTTCATACAGTGCAGCACAGAGAAACCCAGGTGTGTGTGTGTGTGTGTGTGTGTGTGTGTGTGTGTGTGTGTGTGTGTGCGCGTGACTGCGCTGCATGACACACAGACAGATTGTCACTGCCAACCAGCCAGCATATACTGTGTAGCTCTAACATGCGATCTCTCTTCACTCAACCTGCAGCCCATGTGCTGGATATCTAATCCATTGTTTGGTACCAGGAGAGCAAACCCGTCGATTTCATCTCTCTGCCCAACAACACAGCAAGTGCTGCCCGTGCATGATACCAGCAGCTGCCAGCGCGTGCCATCTTAATGGGCACACAGACACAGACAAACACACACACAATTAGCACCAAATAATAATAATAATAATAATAATATTTCAGTTCATTGTTCGGATTATAAAGCAGGTCCTCAAAACCAATTATCTTGTAATAAAATACAGACGTGCTCAAATTTGTTGGTACCTCTCCACAAAAAACGAAGAATGCACAATTTTCTCTGAAATAAGTTGAAACTGACAAAAGTAATTGGCATCCACCATTGTTTATTCCATATTTAATAGAAATCAGACTTTGCTTTTGATTTTTTATTCAACATAATATTGTAAATAATAAAACAAATGAAAATGGCATGGACAAAAATGATGGGACCGCCAACCTAATATTTTGTTGCACAACCTTTAGAGGCAATCACTGCAATCAAACGTTTTCTGTAGCTCTCAATGAGACTTCTGCACCTGTTAACAGGTAGTTTGGCCCACTCTTCCTGAGCAAACTGCTCCAGCTGTCTCAGGTTTGATGGGTGCCTTCTCCAGACTGCAAGTTTCAGCTCTTTCCATAGATGTTCGATAGGATTCAGATCAGGACTCATAGAAGGCCACTTCAGAATAGTCCAATGTTTTGTTCTTATCCAATCTTGGGTGCTTTTAGCTGTGTGTTTTGGGTCATTATCCTGTTGGAGGACCCATGACCTGCGACTGAGACAGAGCTTTCTGACACTGGGCAGTACGTTTCGCTCCAGAATGCCTTGATAGTCTTGAGATTTCATTGTGCCCTGCACAGATTCAAGGCACCCTGTGCCAGGCGCAGCAAAGCAGCCCCAAAACATAACCGAGCCTCCTCCATGTTTCACTGTAGGTATGGTGTTCTTTTCTTTGAAAGCTTCATTTTTTCGTCTGTGAACATAGAGCTGATGTGACTTGCCAAAAAGCTCCAGTTTTGACTCATCTGTCCAAAGGACATTCTCCCAGAAGGATTGTGACTTGTCAATATGCATTTTAGCAAATTCCAGTCTGGCTTTTTTATGTTTTTCTTTCAAAAGTGGAGTCCTCCTGGGTCTTCTTCCATGGAGCCCACTTTCGCTCAAAAAGCGACGGATGGTGCGATCAGAAACTGACGTACCTTCACCTTGGAGTTCAGCTTGTATCTCTTTGGCAGTTATCCTTGGTTCTTTTTCTACCATTCGCACTATCCTTCTGTTCAATCTGGGGTTGATTTTCCTCTTGCGGCCGCGCCCAGGGAGGTTGGCTACAGTTCCATGGACCTTAAACTTCTTAATAATATTTGCAACTGTTGTCACAGGAACATCAAGCTGCTTGGAGATGGTCGTCTAGCCTTTACCTTTACCATGTTTGACTATTATTTTCTTTCTGATCTCCTCAGACAACTCTCTCCTTTGCTTTCTCTGGTCCATGTTCAGTGTGGTGCACACAATGATACCAAACAGCACAGTGACTACTTTTCTCCATTTAAATAGGCTGAATGACTGATTACAAGATTGGAGACATGTGTGATACTAATTAAAGAAACTAATTAGTTTGAAATATCACTATAATCCAATTATTTATTATCTTTTCTAAGGGGTACCAACAAATGTGTCCAGGCCATTTTAGAATATCTTTGTAGAATAAGCAATAATTCATCTCTTTTCACAGCTTCTTTGCTTTATTCTATGACATACCAAAGGCATGCAAGTATACATGATAAAATAGCTTTTAATTTCATCACTTTTCAGGAGGAATGAAGCATTATTTCAATGAGCTGTAAGGGTACCAACAAATTTGAGCACGTCTGTAGATCTGATATTTTACTATTCTTTATGGTGCTATTCAAGAACTACACAAATTATGTTTTGATGTTATTTGTACAGAGGGTTTTTACTGTTGATAAATTACTGTTGTTCTCCTTGGTTTAGCTCTGATTGGTTCAATCAGATGCTGGGCGGTCACCTGTACACACAGCAGCCCCTCCGTCTACAAGAGCGCGACACATAATCCAGCAGCTCTAATAATATATAATAATAATATTGATACACTGATATACCAAATGAATTATCAGTTATTGACGCTTGGTGGTCCAGTGGTTTAAGAAAGAGGCCAGTTACGAGAAGGTTGCTGATTCAGCCGCTGCGTGTGACCCTGAATGAGTCCCTTAACCTCCTTGTGCTCAGCTGAGACGTAAGACAAACGAGCTCCTACAGGAAGTGACTCTGCAGCAGCAGTTGTGATGCATAGTTTTGCTAATCTCCATAGTCGCTTTGGATAAAAGTCAGCTAAATGACTAATTAATTATGGTAGCACAAAAAATACACTTTTGCTAATTGAAAATGATTGCATTGCTCCTCGATGCTGTACAATGATTTTAACATATTTACTTTAAAGGCATTAAGACATGCCTGCTTGATCTAGTTATTGACAAACACAGTTGTCTTTTTATGAGGGAATTGGCTCCCATAACATAGGCATGCTTTGTATAGGAAGTGGCTTGGTGCTTAGCACCACCTGGTGGGCAAACTCCCATTCTCCTGCTTAATTATCACATTCCCAATCCAGCTCAATTCAACGAGATGTGTTCATTTCTTAACAGTTTGTGGAATATTGTTCAAGTAGTGCAGAGTTAGCGGTGTGTGGCTGAGAGTGGGGAGCCAGTGGGGAGCATTTCTCATTGTACTCTGCACTGGCACTGTCTGCTATGCAAGACTCCCTGTAAAAATACGAATGGAAATGTTTATATTGGAGTAACTATCAGCTGGGCTATTTTTGCCCTTAACAATGACACCCAGGTAAATGACCCTCCCCTCCCCTGGGGCAATAATCTTCTCTGCCCTCACCCCCTCTCTCTCTCCCGCTCTTTCTCTCCTCTGCCCGCTGTACCCATCTGCAGCAGTCTCACTCCACCGTACTAATTGCACATGCAAATATGCAAATTCCTATTAATTAATTACTAGGCTAATTAGTGCTGAGGTATTTGTGAGCAATAAATCATGTGAAGGTGGGGGCGAGGATACAGGAGACCAGGCCACTGCACTCTGAATTAAAAATTTAACAAGAGATCTGAGAACAAGGCAGGACCAAAGAGGCTTTTATATTCTGTCTGCAAATCTGAGAAAAGTCAGGGCTAAGAAGCTTCTGTCTGTCTGTCTGTGCGGAGGACTACGAGGCTACAGTCTGCCTGTGTCGCTGCATGTTGCTTCAAGAGTGAATAGAGATCTGAGAATGAAGCAGAGGTAAGCTTCATTCATTTTAAGCAGGTATGCACTGTAACAGTAATAGCGTTACTGGAAACATGGTGTGTACTGTGTTACACTGCTGAGTATGTACGACAAGCTCCTGGCATAGGTGTCCAAAGAGATTTGAAATATGAATTCCCTGTGTGCGCACCGAGCCAGTGGCAGTCTAATTGCAGCTTTAAACATCTCCACCTCGTGCTGCATCCCCCGAAATGAGAAACAGAGTTTATCCCCAGATCTCCACTGAACACTGCAGGCAGGGGGGCATCAGGGGCACCTGCTGGCTGACTGATGACCAGGTGTTGGATCAAGGCTTTGCATTCGTCTACAGGGGTCTATCCATGACTTCAGTCAATCTCTTATAGTACTAGGATTCAACACAGTCTTTTCTTAATACCATTGATCCTCTTTCTAAGAGGCTTGTGTATTATTCCGCTCCAGCAGTCATGCATTATTTATCGTCATCAGTGACCATGCATGAAGATTCTCTGTTTATTTTGCTTTATTTACAGGATTTGTCCCTTCTAGGTGAAGGGCAGGCAGGCAGGGAGGGAGGGAGGGAGAGGCAGGCAGGCAGGCAGGCAGGCAGGCAGGGAGGGAGAGGCAGGCAGGCAGGCAGGCAGGGAGGGAGGGAGGGAATGAGAGGCAGGGAGGGATGGAGGGAGAGGCAGGTAGGCAGGGAGGGGGAGGCAGGCAGGCAGGCAGGGAGGAGGGATGGATGGAGAGGCAGGCAGGCAGGGAGGGAGGGAGAGGCAGGCAGGGAGGGAGGGAGGGAGGGAGGGAGGGAGAGGCAGTCAGGGAGGGAGGGAGGGATGGAGGGAGAGGCAGGCAAGCAGGCAGGCAAGCAGGCAGGCAGGGAGGGAGGGAAGGAGAGGCAGGCAGGGAGGGAGGGAGAGGCAGGTAGGCAGGGAGGGGGAGGCAGGCAGGCAGGGAGGGAGGGATGGAGGGAGAGGCAGGCAGACAGGCTCTCTCACCTAGCCAGGGTGAGGCACAGTGTGTTTCCACCACCAGCAGCAGCAGCAACAGTCAGGTCTATACGGGGCCATCTTGTGGGATTTTGGGCTTTTAATTATGGTAACCATTTAATTACGGCAGCTAAACAAGAAGCCATGCATTATTGATGAAGAAGGGTTCGTTGGGGCTGCAGAGAAGGCGGTAATTAAATCAAAACGCAGGCTGCCCCTATCTCCATTTACAAATTGCATTACTGTTATTATCACTGCAGTTTAAGTGGGGCGAGCAAAGGGAGGGACCTCGCCGACACATCCAGGAAAAAGGCCCTGATTTTGGGGGAGGCACCAGAGAGACCTCCTGTGGTTCAGCCAGAGGCACGTCTAAATACCACTGGCATTTATATTATTAAAATAGGATCCTCTCAAGCATTTTACATACAAACAAATGTATGTTTGTGGAGCAGTTTACACGATCTGCTGAAACTTGCAGATGCCGAGAAGGACAGGAGGCTGACTGACGCACCTACGCTCAATTTTTCTTAATATGATTTATTTTCCTACTTTGCATCCACTATTTTTTTGTATGAGAACCATACTGAAACAATACCCTCAGATCACATCCAGCACCTTAAATTCAAAGTGTGTGGGGGGGGGGGGGGAATACCTCAAATGAGCAAAATGTGCGCAAGTCAGCCTGCATAGGATTCAACATGGAAGTGAACTAATTCATGTGTCAATCGACACTAGACGTGTCTGCAACCCTGTATGGTGCTTCCATTAAAGGTGAAACAGCTTCCACAGTAAAGAGTTCATTTTCAAGCTGTAGCCATGCATAACGAGCATTAGGATCACAATTGGGAAGGCCCTGCCTGGCTGGTGTATGCTGGGATATGCCCTCCCCCCCCCCCACGGCACAGTGCCCCTGTGCCCAGCCTGCAGTGGCACCGGCAGCTGTTGGCTATTTATTACCCAGCCATGGTGAAATTGGTTTAGAAATCAGCAGATGTTTCAACTTTAGTCTTTCTTCTGGGACTGCCGTGTAACATGTTACATCGACAACATATTGCACTGGTCCAGGATCCTCAATCAAACCCCGGGGCGCGGATTGCAGCCCCAGACGCAGAGGTAGGGCGAGGGTGCGATTCTCAACCCTGCAGCTGCAGTCGTGTTAAAGCTTTCCTCAAAGCACGTTGAAATGACACGAGCAGGTACATTATAACAGTACAGTGGCGATAGAGAGACATTGATGATGATGACCAATTTAAAATAAAAGGTTAAGATTGTTTTTTAAAAATATTATTACAATGTATCGATTTTGATTTTTTTTTTTTTTTTTTTTTTTTTATCACAGGAAATGCCAATTCCATCCATATCGTATGGGGTTCCAACACAGCGGCAGCCCGGCAGGAATGACCAGACAGGAGAAGGACTTGAGCAGGAATTGACCAGAGACTGGAGCGCCCTCTTGCTGTTTACTGTCTCCGTGCACGAACTTTTCTCAGAAAGTTTAAACACGAGCTTTTATCCCGAAGGTTTAAATTACTCATGATATCTGAACATCACGGTACCAGATACTTAAATCCTTTACAATCCTGGTATTATTAAGATAATGCCATGCAAAGGAGGAGGAAAGCGAGGTGACATTTTACAATCTGTTTCAGAGGATTTTCGAAACAGTGCTGTAGCTGGCAAGGCTGAAGTGAACTGCAGCGACAGTTAAAGGAACAGTCAGAAATGAAATACTTAATGGAAGGTGTTTCTTTCACGTGTCACTACCCTGGGTGTTCATCGGGTTTTAAGGATCGATTCGTTTTATTTTTAAATGTGAGCAACAGATATTACAGATGCACCAGAAATATAAATCTCAAACAATCGACGCGTCTCTCGCGTGTTTCATGGCTCGTGTTCAAATCGGTACATCGATGTAAATTGTGGTTCATTCGGCGATATTCACTACAGCATACATAAAACATTTTCCACTGCAATGTTTTGACAAGTATAAAAATAAACTGCTGTTCACAAAACTGTCGCATTGGACTCGGAAGAAGTACATATGAGGAGGAACAAGTGAGATGTGGCAAGATCCGTCCATTAACAAGGTCCGGTTTTACTGTTTTTAGAAATACTGCCAGACTTCTGAAAGGTCCCCCGTGGAGTCTAGACGATTTCTCAGATACACGAGCCCAAACAGCGCTGAATATTGTAGCTTTGTTTATCCGTCGATCTTGGATCGTTTAAGAAATGTAAAAGTCCCGTGATTCAAAGTGAAAACGTCTGTGTGTGTGTATGTATGTATGTATGTATGTATGTATGTATGTATGTATGTATGTATGTATGTATGTATGTATGTATGTATGTATGTATGTATGTATGTAAACATTACGCAATCGATGCAAATATAATGTGATTATATTTTAAAATAGATGTTTAATCAATGCAGGATGCTTTGTATAGGAAGTGGCTTGGTGCTTAGCACCACCTGGTGGGCAAACTCCCATTCTCCTGCTTAATTATCACATTCCCAATCCAGCTCAATTCAACGAGATGTGTTCATTTCTTAACAGTTTGTGGAATATTGTTCAAGTAGTGCAGAGTTAGCGGTGTGTGGCTGAGAGTGGGGAGCCAGTGGGGAGCATTTCTCATTGTACTCTGCACTGGCACTGTCTGCTATGCAAGACTCCCTGTAAAAATACGAATGGAAATGTTTATATTGGAGTAACTATCAGCTGGGCTATTTTTGCCCTTAACAATGACACCCAGGTAAATGACCCTCCCCTCCCCTGGGGCAATAATCTTCTCTGCCCTCACCCCCTCTCTCTCTCCCGCTCTTTCTCTCCTCTGCCCGCTGTACCCATCTGCAGCAGTCTCACTCCACCGTACTAATTGCACATGCAAATATGCAAATTCCTATTAATTAATTACTAGGCTAATTAGTGCTGAGGTATTTGTGAGCAATAAATCATGTGAAGGTGGGGGCGAGGATACAGGAGACCAGGCCACTGCACTCTGAATTAAAAATTTAACAAGAGATCTGAGAACAAGGCAGGACCAAAGAGGCTTTTATATTCTGTCTGCAAATCTGAGAAAAGTCAGGGCTAAGAAGCTTCTGTCTGTCTGTCTGTGCGGAGGACTACGAGGCTACAGTCTGCCTGTGTCGCTGCATGTTGCTTCAAGAGTGAATAGAGATCTGAGAATGAAGCAGAGGTAAGCTTCATTCATTTTAAGCAGGTATGCACTGTAACAGTAATAGCGTTACTGGAAACATGGTGTGTACTGTGTTACACTGCTGAGTATGTACGACAAGCTCCTGGCATAGGTGTCCAAAGAGATTTGAAATATGAATTCCCTGTGTGCGCACCGAGCCAGTGGCAGTCTAATTGCAGCTTTAAACATCTCCACCTCGTGCTGCATCCCCCGAAATGAGAAACAGAGTTTATCCCCAGATCTCCACTGAACACTGCAGGCAGGGGGGCATCAGGGGCACCTGCTGGCTGACTGATGACCAGGTGTTGGATCAAGGCTTTGCATTCGTCTACAGGGGTCTATCCATGACTTCAGTCAATCTCTTATAGTACTAGGATTCAACACAGTCTTTTCTTAATACCATTGATCCTCTTTCTAAGAGGCTTGTGTATTATTCCGCTCCAGCAGTCATGCATTATTTATCGTCATCAGTGACCATGCATGAAGATTCTCTGTTTATTTTGCTTTATTTACAGGATTTGTCCCTTCTAGGTGAAGGGCAGGCAGGCAGGGAGGGAGGGAGGGAGAGGCAGGCAGGCAGGCAGGCAGGCAGGCAGGGAGGGAGAGGCAGGCAGGCAGGCAGGCAGGGAGGGAGGGAGGGAATGAGAGGCAGGGAGGGATGGAGGGAGAGGCAGGTAGGCAGGGAGGGGGAGGCAGGCAGGCAGGCAGGGAGGAGGGATGGATGGAGAGGCAGGCAGGCAGGGAGGGAGGGAGAGGCAGGCAGGGAGGGAGGGAGGGAGGGAGGGAGGGAGAGGCAGTCAGGGAGGGAGGGAGGGATGGAGGGAGAGGCAGGCAAGCAGGCAGGCAAGCAGGCAGGCAGGGAGGGAGGGAAGGAGAGGCAGGCAGGGAGGGAGGGAGAGGCAGGTAGGCAGGGAGGGGGAGGCAGGCAGGCAGGGAGGGAGGGATGGAGGGAGAGGCAGGCAGACAGGCTCTCTCACCTAGCCAGGGTGAGGCACAGTGTGTTTCCACCACCAGCAGCAGCAGCAACAGTCAGGTCTATACGGGGCCATCTTGTGGGATTTTGGGCTTTTAATTATGGTAACCATTTAATTACGGCAGCTAAACAAGAAGCCATGCATTATTGATGAAGAAGGGTTCGTTGGGGCTGCAGAGAAGGCGGTAATTAAATCAAAACGCAGGCTGCCCCTATCTCCATTTACAAATTGCATTACTGTTATTATCACTGCAGTTTAAGTGGGGCGAGCAAAGGGAGGGACCTCGCCGACACATCCAGGAAAAAGGCCCTGATTTTGGGGGAGGCACCAGAGAGACCTCCTGTGGTTCAGCCAGAGGCACGTCTAAATACCACTGGCATTTATATTATTAAAATAGGATCCTCTCAAGCATTTTACATACAAACAAATGTATGTTTGTGGAGCAGTTTACACGATCTGCTGAAACTTGCAGATGCCGAGAAGGACAGGAGGCTGACTGACGCACCTACGCTCAATTTTTCTTAATATGATTTATTTTCCTACTTTGCATCCACTATTTTTTTGTATGAGAACCATACTGAAACAATACCCTCAGATCACATCCAGCACCTTAAATTCAAAGTGTGTGGGGGGGGGGGGGGGAATACCTCAAATGAGCAAAATGTGCGCAAGTCAGCCTGCATAGGATTCAACATGGAAGTGAACTAATTCATGTGTCAATCGACACTAGACGTGTCTGCAACCCTGTATGGTGCTTCCATTAAAGGTGAAACAGCTTCCACAGTAAAGAGTTCATTTTCAAGCTGTAGCCATGCATAACGAGCATTAGGATCACAATTGGGAAGGCCCTGCCTGGCTGGTGTATGCTGGGATATGCCCTCCCCCCCCCCCACGGCACAGTGCCCCTGTGCCCAGCCTGCAGTGGCACCGGCAGCTGTTGGCTATTTATTACCCAGCCATGGTGAAATTGGTTTAGAAATCAGCAGATGTTTCAACTTTAGTCTTTCTTCTGGGACTGCCGTGTAACATGTTACATCGACAACATATTGCACTGGTCCAGGATCCTCAATCAAACCCCGGGGCGCGGATTGCAGCCCCAGACGCAGAGGTAGGGCGAGGGTGCGATTCTCAACCCTGCAGCTGCAGTCGTGTTAAAGCTTTCCTCAAAGCACGTTGAAATGACACGAGCAGGTACATTATAACAGTACAGTGGCGATAGAGAGACATTGATGATGATGACCAATTTAAAATAAAAGGTTAAGATTGTTTTTTAAAAATATTATTACAATGTATCGATTTTGATTTTTTTTTTTTTTTTTTTTTTTTTATCACAGGAAATGCCAATTCCATCCATATCGTATGGGGTTCCAACACAGCGGCAGCCCGGCAGGAATGACCAGACAGGAGAAGGACTTGAGCAGGAATTGACCAGAGACTGGAGCGCCCTCTTGCTGTTTACTGTCTCCGTGCACGAACTTTTCTCAGAAAGTTTAAACACGAGCTTTTATCCCGAAGGTTTAAATTACTCATGATATCTGAACATCACGGTACCAGATACTTAAATCCTTTACAATCCTGGTATTATTAAGATAATGCCATGCAAAGGAGGAGGAAAGCGAGGTGACATTTTACAATCTGTTTCAGAGGATTTTCGAAACAGTGCTGTAGCTGGCAAGGCTGAAGTGAACTGCAGCGACAGTTAAAGGAACAGTCAGAAATGAAATACTTAATGGAAGGTGTTTCTTTCACGTGTCACTACCCTGGGTGTTCATCGGGTTTTAAGGATCGATTCGTTTTATTTTTAAATGTGAGCAACAGATATTACAGATGCACCAGAAATATAAATCTCAAACAATCGACGCGTCTCTCGCGTGTTTCATGGCTCGTGTTCAAATCGGTACATCGATGTAAATTGTGGTTCATTCGGCGATATTCACTACAGCATACATAAAACATTTTCCACTGCAATGTTTTGACAAGTATAAAAATAAACTGCTGTTCACAAAACTGTCGCATTGGACTCGGAAGAAGTACATATGAGGAGGAACAAGTGAGATGTGGCAAGATCCGTCCATTAACAAGGTCCGGTTTTACTGTTTTTAGAAATACTGCCAGACTTCTGAAAGGTCCCCCGTGGAGTCTAGACGATTTCTCAGATACACGAGCCCAAACAGCGCTGAATATTGTAGCTTTGTTTATCCGTCGATCTTGGATCGTTTAAGAAATGTAAAAGTCCCGTGATTCAAAGTGAAAACGTCTGTGTGTGTGTATGTATGTATGTATGTATGTATGTATGTATGTATGTATGTATGTATGTATGTATGTATGTATGTATGTATGTATGTATGTATGTATGTAAACATTACGCAATCGATGCAAATATAATGTGATTATATTTTAAAATAGATGTTTAATCAATGCAGGATTACTGCGTCTCGCATAAAAGCGAATGGTTTGAGTTTGTAAAACCCTGTTAACTTCCCCCCTCCCCCCGGCCCCATTGTCTTTGATCGGGACATTATCACTTTTTTGGGACCCCACCCTCAGACAATGGCGTGTGAATGAGTCTGTCACCTCACCGAAAGCGCACAGCTGGGCAGGATAGTAATAAAAGACACAGCGAGCAGCGACGTAAGAGAACGACTAGAACACACCACACAGGACCTGCATCCGAACCGAGACCCGAGAGCATCGACTAGAACACACCGCACAGACCTGCATCCGAACCGAGACCCGAGAGCATCGACTAGAACACACCGCACACATACCTACATCAGAACTATCGAGTACAACTCACCGCACACAGAACCTGCATCCGAACCGAGACCCGAGGGGGTCGACACAGGTAAGAAACAAACAAAAACGTGTAATTCTGTGCGTAAAATCAAAAACTACTCTAGGATACTCCACTTTAGCATGAGAGTATTCATGTTAAAGTAGTAGGCTGAGCTATTGTTTTTTAAAGTACTGGAAGTTTTTAGTAATGTTCAGCTAAGGACACGATATGTTGCATTTTAAATGATGCTCTACCCAGACTCACGCAGCAGATTAATGTAGAATCCCGTAGTTAAATTAAAAAGTAATATTTGCCGAGAAGATAACGTTGTTTTTTTAAACTCAGTTTACTGAAAGATGTCCCAGCGCTCTCCATCATCCATTTGGCAACCCCTCCTGGCGTTCCCGCACGGTTCCCCCAGCGATAGATGCACCCCTGGCCCGCACTGGGTCCCGGGGGCAGTGCACTCCGGGCGCCCGTCCTGGCCGCGTTCACCCCTGGTCTGGCATTCCAGCCCCGCGACGGATCGGAACCGCCACTTCGACTGCGCTCAGGGGTCGACTCAGGGCAGGAGTTCCTATAAAAACTGGGGATCGAACATGCGGTCCCCCATTCAGCCGCACCACATTTGGAGAAGCAACCAGCACAGCCCAGGCTATGAGGCTCCTGCAGCACAGCAGGCAAGATTGAATTATTTTAAGAAAGTTTACTATTGTGCATTTTCAAGATTAATGTAATACAGTAACTGTGACCGCTGTGTCTGCCGTCCAGTGTTTTGACGCTCTTCTCCGCTGTTTGCAGGGCTCCCCCAGACCTCACCACTCTCGGGGCTCCAGAGGAAGGTACAGCAGGGATTCAGAGGATGTGTGCAAGTTCTACAAACCATCGATGCTGCAGGACCCCTGGGCTGGGCTGGATCCTGCTCCCCGAAGCCTGAAATGCAGCCCCGGAATTCCCTCTCCCCAGGGCACACTGGAATACTGCAAAGAAGACCCCCAGTGCCCCCCAACTCAGAGACAGAACCAGCGACGCTCGTTTCACTGAAGTCTCAGACTAAATGAACACTAGATTAAGCAGCACTAACTTGAGCACTGCATGATCTGCAGTCCGTTTGGTGCCTTATGTAGGCCATGAGGGAATGTAAGGGGTTAATGTCTGCAGTACTGTTTCGGAGAATCACCATCTGGTGAGCCCCCTACCCCCCTTAATCTGGAGCAATCTGTGAAGCCTCAGGAAACAGGAGCTGATTCACCCCAACCAGAAACACCCAACCTTCCACTTTCCTCCAACACCCAAGATACTTAAACCCACAGCCGTCCACACTGCAGTTCAGCACCCCTACACAGCGAGCTAGGCTAACACAGACCCTGATTAAGGTAGCCTGAGATTCGTGCCAACCAGGGTTTTTGAAGCCAGATCAGTACTGAATAAATGAACTGGACAATCACTGGCTAAATATATCTTACAGTATTTACTTCACAATTATTTTTTACATTCATTTCATGACAAAAAAAGACATTGTTTACTGTTTGACTTCTGCTGCTCTTTCTTTAGCAAGTTGCATATTAAATAAAAAAAACAAACAAAACATTGGAAGTGTAGCTTTTACTCATCAGAAAAAAAGAAATCATGAGACAAACACTGTGTGTGTTTCTAACTTTCAGATTGCATTTAATAAACAAAAAAAAAACCGAAAAAAGACATTTTTATATATTACAAAATATCTGTACAAGACACAGGCACAGCCCAAAGGGGTTCCTTTCATCCCAGTGCCAGAGGAACAAAAACTGTAGTCTTTAAAATTACAAAGCAATGAAACTGAACTCAAGTTGTATGTGCTGCGGATCACACAGCATGCTGAGCTCGCTGTCTGCACACTGCTGTGAGCCCCAGCAATCTGCCTCCGCACCCACCAGGTCCACTAAACTCGCCCTGAAGAGCTGGATGGAAATTTGTTTTGATTTTTCACATTGTGGCTCAAAGCAGAGTCCGGAAGCAAACACGAGGGCTGCATAGAAGCTCACTGTACAATGTCACCCTACCAAGCTGTAGTCCGATATTGGGACCAACTTCCAGAAACCAAAGAAAAAGCAAAACATTGTGTGATTAATTCTACATTGCTAAACATTGAGCAAGCAGAAAATATACCATCAGTACCCATTTATTTCAGCTCCTGTTATTGAGCGCTGGAGAACAGAACTTAGCCAGGATTTGGGGGGGGGGGGGGGGGCGACAAATAAATGACACTAAGTGGAAGACAATTTATATTTAAAGCTTTCAAACAAAGGTTTATTTCAGGATAGTTTAAACTGAAACACTGAATTCCTTGAGGTACAACAGCCTAAACGCTAGAGGGCGCTGTGTGCGATCGCTTGATGCAGTTTCAGAGAAGAGGGGGTGTGTGTTGAGAGAGTAAAGAAGGGTGTGGTGAAGCTGCATTCCTATGTCTGCCATTTTGACCCAGTCGCTCTCTCGGTTCCTGCACAGCGCCGATGCCCTTCTGGATCCACAATGGTGCCAGTTTCACAACAGCCTCCCCTCTGCACGCCTGGGTGGGCTGCAGTCTGCACTGTCAGCTAAAAGCACAGGGGTCACATAGCCAGCGAGTTAGAAAAACACTGCCACTGTTGCCATGGAGATTTCAGCTCCCAGGAGAAAGCGAGTTAGAGAGATTGCAATCCAGCTTGAAGCCCGTCTCCAGCACAGGAGGGGGTGATTCATGTTCCACAGAGATACAAGACACAGACAGCAGCCCCACAGGAATCGCTACGCTCAGTCCCGAAATAGAGAGTCAGTCTGAGTGCTGCAACATTGTGGATCTCTAAATCAATGTTGCACAGTCTGACAAAAAAAAAGCTTTGCTTAAAAAACTAACAAAAAAATCAAAGTGGTGCATTCCTCTTACAGCCCCCCTCCCCTCGGGGGCAAGGTCAATTTGGGGGGCACTGAAAGAGGAGCACGAGGCACAAGGTCAGGGGCCGCAGGTCTTTAAAACTTCAGCAGCACCCTCTTGTTAATTCATTTCTTCACTTGTTAGATGTTGCTTCTCACATATAATTCAATACTTCACATTAAGTCCAGCGAGCGTTCTCCATCACGTCAGCTAGCTAGTGTGTTGCTGTGTGCACCGCGTCACACATTCTGATCCATTCAATCCACAGGTCCCCTCGACAACCACACTCTATAATATCTGAAAACAGCAGGTCACCCACCCCCTGGAATTGCTGCTCCACTGTTCAGCCCATCAGTCCTGCACTTTCAATTCCACAGGAAATTCCACAGGAAATTCCACAACCTCCCAGACTGACAGTCCTGCAGTTCAACCCTCCATGGAAGGGGCAACCAAAAAAAAAAAAAAAGCCCAAAAAATACCCTTCCGAGTCCCCTAAATACAGTATGAGGGTGCCTCCCCCCCTCCATGTGTGCGGGGGTGTTTGGGTTCACACAAGAAGGGGCCCCAGCCAGGGTTTCAGTTAAGGCTCACTTGCCTCCCTCCCATCTCCTGAATGGGGTATCGGTTTTGGAGAAGCAGTGAGTGAGGCCCCTATCCTGTCACTGCATGGGGGATTGGGGTTTAGTAGGGCACCCCTTTCCCCCTGCCTCCCCTGGGCTTTGCGCGGCCAGCTCCCCTGTACCCCTTGTTGGACTCCCACTCCGAGCCCCCTCCAGAATTGCTGTGCTCTGTGGCCCCTGGTTCAGCATGCTGCTTCCCTAGGGGCCCGCCACGGCTAAACCGCAGGTCCTGATCCCCAGGGAACTGCGTGGAGCAGGGGGGAGCCAGCAGTGCCTTCCCAGAGGAGGGGTCTGGCTCGGGGGGGGCTCTGTCAGGAGGGGGGGGCTCGGAGGGATGACCCCCGCCCGCAGTGCTATTCCAGGCTGGCTGCGCTGCTCTCTGCTGGCTGGAGGAGCGCGCCCCTCTGTGCGACTCTACCCTCCTGTGCTGGGGCTCCTCCCCCCGCCCCCTTGGCCCCACCCTCTCCTGGCCTGGCCCCGCCTCCTGTTGTGTGATGAGCTGCAGCAGGGCCGCGGCCACCGCTGGGTTCAGGTCCTGGGAGACTGGGAGCTCCCCATCGGCCTCACTGGAGGGAAGGGGAGGGGGCCCTGGGGGTTCCGGGGGCCTCTTCTCAGGGGGCACCATACCCGGACTTGAACCCGGTGCCTTCCGTCGGCCGACACCCGACTCTGCACGGGAAAAAAAACAAAAAAAACAAAAATGGGTTTTAGAACAATAAATATCCAGTGTCTTAACCCTTTGCGGTCCATTTATTCAGCGCCTGTCAGGCGCGTCAGGTCCAATTTACTTTCACACGAGCTGTTTATTTTACACGCTCTGCTAAAAAATAATTTTATTCACAGTAAAACAGGTTTAACAGGCACTGCACATCAACAGGACACTCAGTACTGCATCTCCAGCCCCGCCCCACTCCTTGTTCGCTGTATTTATAACATATCTCTTCATAGTAGTGCATACTGATAAATCATCTCCTGATCACTCGTTTTATCACCTCCTCAATAATGCTATCCAAGTCGTTATTTTATTACTATAACATCTCAAAGCTCTGCGAATGTCCGTGATATTCTTTGAGCGCTGGATGCGGAAGCAGCTATCTTGTCTGTTTAGGTCTGTGGTGCAGGGACGATGCGTATTGCTCAGATCCGCCTCCGCTTTTCTCGGTTTTGTCCGGAGAAAAAAAACGCCTAGTGACCTGCGCTTGACGTCTTTTTGATGATGTCGGACAGGAAAGGAAACTGTTAATACACCTGGAGGCAGCTGGCCTCGTCTCCCTTTTGTCCTTTGTGTTTTAAACTTATTTATAATTGTATTGATTCTGCAAATGTGTTTGCGAGTACTGAGAGGTATTTTAAGTCTGAAAAAAACTTCAAGCTTAAGAGAACCTGTCTTGCTTCAGTGAGGTGTTTTTTTAAGGTCAGTCAAAGGAGAAGAGCAGGCTATAACATCTGGAACTAACCGCTGTTAATATCAACCAGAAAACGCTCATGAAAGGAGTGAGAAAATGGAAGGCAGCAATTAACTTACACCTTTAACCAACAGCTCTAATAAGATCTAGAAAACATACAATAAATTAATATTTGTTGCAATCAGAAAAAAAGACCAGCAGTATATGACTAACTGGGCCTGTCCGCTTCAAACAACACCAAGAAAGCACCCAGAGTGATTCAATTACAACTGAAGGAAAGCCGACTTAAAATACAAAGAACTTCACTACCTGGGCTAGGCATTAAAGAAGAGGACCACTAATGAGAAAGACTCAATTGACCTACCAGGAATCGGTCAATTTTACTGGAAGAATTTCTGCTTTTGTTAAAAGAAGTCTGAAGATGGACACCGCTCTGCAAGTCACCACACACTGAACCATTTCCTCCAATTAAACGAAAGTCAAAAATTACAGGAACTATAATTGGGGAATGTAAAGTATTTGCAGAAAAGTTGTTAGTTGTGTGATGTAAAGGGGGAGGGGGGTGTTATATTGCGGCTTCTGTTTTCCGGTTTTTATTAATTCCATTTTTCGGCGCTTATTTATTTTTAGCTATTTTTGAGCTTATGTAAATCGTTTTTTTTCAGGGTTTTCGCTTTTTATTTACTGTATGAAATGAGTGTTTTCGGTTACTTTCCAAAACGCTTGGGGTTTTTTTTCTGTCAAAATGTACAGTAGTAACATAACGAAACCCTTACGGTCACAAGCACATTCTTCTGGGGTTTTTGTGGAGACAGCATTTTTTTACATGTCGCCCCAATTTGCAATTATTTTAAATCCTCCGTATCTTAACTGCAATACGCAAGCGGAGTCTCCAATAGAAATGTAGGAATGTGCTGCCAGTCGGTAGTTGGGGCGGGTTCAAAGTATTCAGAACAAATCAATGAGAGATACAAGGCAGGAAGGACGGACACTGCCCAGCTGCACTGGGAAAGATTTTATTTTTTTTAATGGAAAAGGGGTGTTCAACGTGAACTGATTAATCACCGGTGTTTACTGGCTATATACTGATTTCACCCCCCCCAATCGGGGGTGTTTTATCGTTTTTTATCCATTCAAAACAAAAATCAGAAGCACTAGTTATATTGTTTTCTTACAAAAGAAAGGCTAGTTTTAATCTTTCATGACAAGGCGGTTATGAATCTGATAAGGGGAGCTGAATCTTATTTCTTAAAGGAACAAATGAATGGGTGTTGAGCAGTGATTCCGATTAAAGAACTAATTACAATTTCACAATATCCTGTTAATTAGAATCCATTTTGTATTAATGTATTTACTCCAGTAGTTAGTTAGTCTGCTGGCATATTCGTATTATATTTACTGACCTGTAATTCACATGTAATTGTCATTTGCACTGAAGAAAAGGGATTATCTGATTATTATTATTGCCTACTGACATTAATGTGCTGATTTATGCTATTTTGATATTAAACTTCTTTTCTACTTTTGTTCCATATTTTACTCACAACTTTTAAGAACATAAGAAAGTTTACAAACGAGACGAGGCCATTCAGCCCATCTTGCTCGTTTGGTTGTTAGTAGCTTATGGATCCCAGAATCTCATCAAGCAGCTTCTTGAAGGATCCCAGGGTGTCAGCTTCAACAACATTACTGTGGAGTTGGTTGCAGACCCTCACAATTCTCTGTGTAAAAAAATGCCTCCTATTTTCTGTTCTGAATGCCCCTTTATCAAATCTCCATTTGTGACCCCTGGTCCTTGTTTCTTTTTTCAGGTCAAAAAAGTCCCCTGGGTCAACATTGTCTATACCTTTTAGGATTTTGAATGCTTGAATCAGATCACCGCGTAGTCTTTGCGACCATGAGCTTGTTTGGACAACTTTGTAACCAACAGTGCTAACTGAATTACACCATTACACACGGTAATGAATGACCTTGGATTGGGTATCTAAAACACCAATTCTCGCGACACACCAACATGTACAGAGTGGGTCAAACCCCAATACAGACCGGGGGCATTGTTGCACTTGCCTTTGCGTTCGTTGCTGCTGGCTGCCAGCGGCTCCTCTGATTGGACGCCGTTGCTCTCGTCTGCTTGCTCCGCCCCTTCCTGTGGCTTGATGAGCTGCCCCAGCAGCAGAGCCAGCAGATTGGGCAGGTCCTCCTGACTGGCAGGCAGGTCGGCCAATGGGGCGGGCTCGGGGGGACGAGGCTGTGCTGCAACAGTTTCTGCAGAGGCAGGCTCCTCCTCCTTCTGGTACCCTCGCTGCTGATTGGACGCCTCTGTCAGCGCGGACAGCGATTGGGTCAGAGATTCCAGCTGCTGCTGCGTCTCCGGGTTCGAACCCACGTTCAGCAGCTGAGCCATCTGGGGCAGGCTGAGATCCGTCTGCCTCTGGAGCAGATTGAGCAGCACGGCCATCTCGTTCTGATTGAGCTGCTCTGCGGCCTCACCGAGACCTGCAGAGGAGAAAGGCACGGTTAGCAAGGGGTTAACCACCGCTTCCCCAGACATGTGCAGAGAAGAGGGAGAGGGAGACAGGGTTAGCACTCTGCAAACCACAGCGACAGGAGGCTCAGTTTTGGAGAGATTTTAACAGGACTGTACAAGGTTACAGACCCCCTGAATGAACACCACTGCACCGCACCTCTCAGCGTGGCGGACCCTCTGGGCAGCTCCTCCGCGGGGGGGCCCTGTCTGGAGGGGGGGCCGGGGGGCTGCGTGCCCGCGGGGCTGGGGAGGGCGCGGCTGTTCTCTTTGCCCGCGGGGGGGGGCGCCGGGTCCTTGCGGGGCAGTTTGTTGACAGGCACATCCTCGGCCACCCCACTCTGTCTCTGCCGCCGGCGCTTCTTACTCCAGAGTTCGTGGCAATCCTGCCAGTGAGGGAGGCTGGGGGGAGGGAGAGGCGTGAATGCTGTGTACTGTACTGTAATGCACTGCACAATGAAACACACACAGGCTCAGCCTTGCACTCACTCGGGGGGGCTCATCTTGCTCGGCTCCACGTTGCTCAGGAAGTCGCTCTGCAGGGCCTGCTCCGCTGTGCAGCGCCGCCCGGGGTCAAGGGTCAGCATGCGGTCCAGCAGGTCCAGAGCAGGGCTGGGGATACTGGACAGAGAGAGACAGAGATAGTGAGAGAGAGAGAGAGAGAGAGAGAGAGAGAGAGAGAGAGAGAGAGTGAGGGAGAGAGCGCAAGACAGACAGTGAGGGAAGGAGAGAGAACGCGAGACAGACAGAGAGGGAGGGAGGTAGAGAGACATTCTGCCTTACTAATGCCCGAATACTGGCCTTCCTTACAGAGCAGTTTCCTGAGTAAGAGTCAGACAATTTAGACCCGAAACATCCTAATAAACAAACACGTCCACCAAACTAATTGGCCTGCTGTATTGATTTTAAAAAGGCATTTGATTCAATTTGGCAGAAAGGACTATTCTTTAAACTTCTTCAAAGTGGTGTAGGTGGAAAAGTATATGACATTGTAAAGTCAATGTATTCAGAAAATAAATGGTAACAAAACAACAGAATTCTTCACACAGGGGCGTGGAGTGAGACAGGGCTGCAGTCTGAGCCCAACACTGTTCCACATCTATATCAACGAGCTGGCCAGTGCTGGAACAGTCTGCAGTCCCTGGCCTCACTCTACACAACACAGACATTGTCTGCAGCACAGCCTGTCACTGCTAGAGCAGTACTGTCAGAACTGGGCACTGGCAGTAAACTTGGACAAGACCAGAGTTATGGTCTTCCAGAAGAAAGCCAGATCTCAGGGAAACAGGTACTGTGTCACTCTGGCAACACCACACTGGAGCACAGCACCAGCTATACATACCTGGGTCTGACCATCAGTGCGTCAGGGAGCTTTAACCTGGCTATAAAAGCATTAGAAGACAAGGTATGAAGGGCTTTCTACGCCATGAAGAATCAACTTTACAAAATTAAAGCACCAGTAAAAATGTGGCTCAATTACTGGCAGTATTATTGAAGCGATTATTCTCTATAGCAGTGAAGTATGGGGATTACACAAACCCAGACCACAAAAAAATGGGACAAAAGCCCAACTGAATCATTACACCTAGAAATTACAAAAATGATTCTACAGTAGGGGTGTGCCAATACAGCGATACACACAAGACTTTTCTTGACGATACGATTATCGATACAGTGACCCATATTGTGTTTGTTTTGTTTATGTGCATATAAATTTGATAGAACAGGGCAGCAGTGTGGAGTAGTGGTTAGGGCTCTGGACTCTTGACCGGAGGTTCGTGGGTTCAATTCCAGGTGGGGACACTCGACCTGCTCCATTCTGTTAAACCTACAGTCTAGATTCATTTCGGTTTTAGATGCGTCAAGGACTCGCCTCAAGTTCTTGATAAGACTCGAGCTGTGCGTACAACATGCAAGTATTCAGGCAACACAACCAATCTGAGTCACTTAAAACGCTACCATCAGACTGACGGCACACCATCATCATCATCGCAGTTACAGATGGCAACGGCAAAGGAAAGTACGAGCACTCGTTCTGCACAGCCTACGCTAGAAAACTGTAGTCATTCAAAATGATCTGCAACATCAGTGCGAGCTAAAAATGTAACCCGGACCACAGTGCATTTGCAAGGATTTGCGTCTCTACTATAGTATGGAAAAAAGGTTTACGAAATATGATAAATAAATACTTTGGAGCCAAGAAACTGCTGTTGCTGATTTACACCGGCATGTTAAATGGGCAGAGGGGATAGCTGGACGTCACAAGCCACAGAATCATACGTGACAGTTACCCGTCACCACATATCCGCGGACTGGACACTGGTCTTGAATGGTTCTCCAGACAAGGGCTTTACTGGAAAGCCATACCGGTGAGAATATTGCAGATCTGCTAAAATCAGCTATCAAAGAATGGAGCATTGCAGACAAGAACCCTGCAACAGTGAATGATAATGCCTCGTGAAGCTAATATGACACACATGAAGTGTTTTGCTCATACTTTGAATTTGGCATCTCAGCGTGCACTGAAAATACCTTCTGTGGCTCGCTTGCTGAGTTAAGCGAATTGTAAATTTCTTCAGAGGAAGCACAACAGCAAGTAACATGCTGAAAGAGAAGCAAAAAAGTGCTTGCCCTCCCAGAACACAAGCTGAAAAACAATGTTACCAGGTGGAACAGTGCCTTTGATACGGCTGAAAGGTTTTTTAGAGCAGCAGCCAGCAGTATATGCCACATTACTCTCAAAAGAAATTTGAAAAAGTGAAAAAAGATATCAGACTCCCTCCCTCCCTCACTGTCCGTCTCGCTCGCTCTCTCCTTCCCTCACGAAACAGACATAACCTGCACAGAAGATTTTATCAAGGTGCTGAAAACAATGACGCTTGCCACAACTTACGTGCAAGGCCCTGTGAATCGCGGAAATTTTCTTTAAAATTCACGGCAGCGTCACAGGTGAATTATCGTATTTCACAGAATGTTTTTTATAAATCATGGCGTGCAGATTATCATCATTATAGTCAAAGTTATTCAAGCACTTTACAATAGCTTGTGAAACAGTGTTGTAATTAACAGCCAGTAGGTAAAGTGTATCAGCTTTCAGTTCTAGTACGTCAGATGCATGTTCACCATTTAGGTCAAAACGTGTAACCCATACTGACCTTGGGCATCAGTCGACTCATCAGTGACCACTGTGAAACACAGAATAAACTACAGTGCCATCGGGCCATAAAAAGAGACTTCACCCTGACACAAAACTGAAGCAAATCCTGATAGTACAGACTCAGTGACCACAGGCTGGCCATTGAAACTGGCAGACATAAACCCTGGAGCGCCAGAGAAAACCGGATGTGCTGTCACTGTGAACCGGAGAGGTTGAGACAGAGCTGCACTTCCTGTTACACTGCCCATTAGCAGAGGGGCAGCAGACAGCAGAACTAGCTGCACAGTATGTAGCTGCCTGCCACTCTGCACTGGGACCAGGCACAACTGCTCTTGTGTTACTGTAAAGATGGGGGGGGGGGGGGACGGAGGAGGGGGGTACAGGGGTTGTCTGTATTGAGTTGTGTTGATGTTTATTGTTTAAATGCTTTGGCAAAACTGAACTTATTGTCATGCCAATAAAAGCCTCTTCTGAGAGAGAGAGAGAGACAGACAGAGAGAGAGAGAGAGAGACAAACACACACACACATACAGAGACAGACAGTGAAGGAGAGCAGTGAGACGGAGGGACGGAGGGATGAAGCGAGGACCAGTGAGACAGAGACCCGCAGAGACGCTCCACTCACAATGCGAACTCCTCGCGCAGTCGGCGCCGGTACTGCTTCTTGGGCTTCATGGTGTTGAAGTAGGGCAGCTTGATGACATCGGGCCAGGCCGCCGGGCAGGGGCTGCCACACAGCCGACTGGAGAGAGGGGGAGGCTGGGTTAGGCATGTGACAAACCAAACACACCCTCCTGTCAAAAAACTACGGTGCATATAAACTCCATCATAATTTCAGTAAGAGCCACTGCGTTAGTTACTGTAATATCAGTGTTGGAAGTATTGCTATTGAAATGTTTTTAACAAAGTGCCAGTGGCACACTGTTAGAGCTGCCTGTCTACTGGACAGGCACAGGGTCTAGGGAGTACCTGATGAGCTCCAGCTGAGCCAGTTCCTGATTGGCCTGGAAGATAGGCTTCTTGGTAAACAGCTCCCCGAGAATGCAGCTGCGGAGAGACAGACAGACAGGATTTGAACCCCTTGTTTGGCACTCCTTTCAGTCTGGGCACAAGGTTGATCCAGACTCACCCGCAGCTCCACACGTCGATGGCTGGAGTGTAGCGCTCCTCTCCCAGCAGCAGCTCGGGCGGCCGGTACCACAGCGTGATCACCTTGTTGGTGTAGGGACGGCTGAGGAAGGGGACGCACAGACAGGAAGTCAGAGAAATGGCCACTCAGGGGGACAGGAAACCCCAGAGCAAGACACACACTGCTGCACACAGCGGTCTCGCTCTGGGTGTACGACACGAGACCAAGAATCGATAATAGGAGCGATTATCTCACCTTTCCTCCGAGTTGTAGAGTCGAGCCAGACCGAAATCTGCCAGTTTAATCTGTCCGCTGAAACGACACAAAAGGCAACAGTTAAACTCCAACGTTAAACCTCTCCCACACAGCCACTCTCTCTCTCTCTCACACAACCTCTCCCACACACAGCCCCTGTCCCTCACACACACACTCCCACACACACAGCCCCTCTCTCTCACACACACACACACACACAGCCCCTCTCCCTACCTCTCGCACACACACACACACTCACACTCCCCTTCCCCTCTCTCAGTACCTGTTGTTCAGCAGTATATTGGAGCACTTGATGTCTCTGTGCAGGAAGCTCTTCTTGTGGCAGTACTCCAGCCCCTCCAGCAGCTGCCTCATGAAGCTCTTGATGTGTTCCTCTGAGAACTGCACCAGCCCCGACTCCAGCAGGCCCATCAGGTCGTGATCCATGTACTCGAACACCAGGTAGAACGCACCTGAGGACACGTAAAGAGAGAGGCTGACACACCCACAACACTAAAACACTGTGTAGCATTGCATACAAGCAAAGACGGCAGAGGGAGTTAGCAGAAGCCTTCACCCTCCCAATCCCCCAATCCCCCCGGACTCCGATCCTGACCTCTGTCATTCTTGAAGTCCAGCGCATCCTGCTTGTCCGTCACAATCTCCTTCATGTTGACCACGCTGCGGTGGTTGAGTTGCCGCAGAATCTTGATCTCTCGGATCGCGGTGATGGGGAACCCCTCCTTCTCATTGTCGAGACGCACCTTCTTCAGGGCCACCAGCTCCCCTGAACACAAAGCGAGAGACAGACAGAGATAGAGAGTGTGAATGTCACCCCACCAGCTCCCCTGAACACAAACACAGACAGAGAGTCACCCCACCACCTCCCCTGAACACAAACACAGAGAGTCACCCCACCAGCTCCCCTGAACAAACAGAGAGAGTGAAAGTGCTCACAAGAAGACATTCATATAACATAAGAGACTGGCTCGGAGGGTTGGGCGATATACCGTTATTTTTTAATTACGATAAAATCCAATCGGTCGCAAATAAACATATTGTTCCTTTTTTTGTTTGTCAACCCTTATCTTGTGCATGACGCGAAGTGAAAGTACTAAACTTCGGCGCGATCCATTTGAACGTCATAGGGAGGTCAACAGGTAGTACAGATTCATATTTGTATTACAGTACACGTTCAATTTGTAATTACAGAACTCATTTTCTTGAAATGTCAAGCCAACCACTTAATCAATCAGGCGTCACATTAAGCGTTTAACAAGGTTAATTGAAATGAGTTTGTTAAACTAGTGTTATATTCTGTTGTAGTACAGCAGCCTGCAGACCAAATGCCTTGTGGTGTTTCGCTGTCACTTGCCCTAGGGTGCGCCGCGTTACACTAGCTATATTAAAAATGACTTGTTTTTAATATTGAATATGAAACTATATTTACTTGCCCAACATTTCTGTTATTGTAAGTTAATAAACGTAGTTTGTGTATATACATATAGTCCACGGCAAAGGTGTGCAAGTCCTTGAGGCAACAGTTTTTCCGTTCCTGCAAGCCAATCCGGAAGTGTGGATTTTCCAGCAGGACAATGCAAGACCACACAGTGCTAGGATTACAATTGCACGACTTCAAGAAAACAATGTCGAGGTCTTGCCGTGGCCAGCTTTGTCTCCTGATCTGAGTCCAATAGAACATCTGTGGGACCAACCCGCCAGCGCCATCCACAGGAGACAACCGTGACCAGCCAACCTTTGCCAGCTGGCTGCAGCTGCACAGGAAGAGTGGAGGAACATCCCACAGCAATCTATCCAGAGGCTGATCAGGTCTTTACGTCAACGCTGCCAGGACTGTGTTAATGCTCTGGGAGGTCATACCCAATACTAAGTTTGTAATGTTTTCATTTTGACAGTGTGTCACGTTTCATAATGAAACTTATGATTCTTTGTATTTTTTGTTCACATTTTCTGTAATTTTGTTTGACATCTATGTTTAAAATATTTGATTAAATCCATTAGACCCCAGTGTTGCGTTTCTTTTGTGCATCAGTATATATATATAATTTATTTATCTCATTTTGAACATCTCAGGCAGCAGTGTGGAGTAGTGGTTAGGGCTCTGGACTCTTGACCAGAGGGTCGTGGGTTCAATCCCAGGTAGGGGACACTCCTGCAGTAAAAACTCAATTGTATAAAATGGGTAATTGTATGTAAAAATAATGTGATATCTTGCAACAATTGTGAGTCGCCCTGGATAAGGGCATCTGCAAAGGAATAAATAATAATAATAATAATAATAATAATAATAATAATAATAATACTCAAATATCATTGCTATATATCATTATATGAGGTACATCACCCACCGCTACTGGGTCATCACCACAAATTAATCTGTAATTAGGTCTTCTGATTTTCGGTTTTAACCAATAAAAACCGATAACCCCCCGCCCCATACAAAAAAAGAAATCAGTGTATAGCCAATAAACACCAGAAAAACCACTGGAAATGGTTACTCAATTCACGTTGACCACCCCTTTCCCCATACACACAAAAACCCCAGAAGAATGTGCTTGTGACTGTAAGGGTTTAGTTGTGGTAGACAGCAAAGGAGAGAAGGGAACTGAAGTGTGCAAGTACTGTCAAGTTACTACTGTACATTATGACAGAAAAAAACAGCTAAAAACAAATAAGCACTGAAAAATGACAATAAAAACCGAAAAACAGAAGCGCTATTTATAATATAAATATTCAATCCCAGATCCCACTAGACAGAGTCCTTGACCATTACAGCAACAGATCTCAGATTGGTAACCCATGCAGCTACTGGAACACAAGTCCGGCTCACCTGTGTCCTTGTCCTTCGCCTTGTACACCTGACCGTAGGTTCCCTCTCCGATGATGCCAATGATGTCGAACTTGTCGACGCAGCGCTTCCCCCAGTCGCTCTGCGTCTGCTTCCTCTCCCCGTAGCGCGGGCAGCAGAACCTGGTGTAAACACATGGGAAACGTTTAGCTTTCACAGACCTGGAATTTCTGTAACCAATCAGAGAAGCCATCGGAAGCAGCCTGCTGTTACTTTTGTTTTATAATGTGCTGCAAGATTAATGTGGACGAGATTATATGTGTACAGCAATTATGTGCCCATGGAAAAAAAACTCTTGAATAAATATTGACTTGGTAACACGGCACACATCCTGCTGTCTGGAGCAGACACGCCTGCCCTCGGCAGCGATCAGAAACGCTCGGAAAACATTTCCACTCCAAACTCTGCAGATCCCTTGTGTGGTGCAGGTCTAGCAACGGGACTCACTTTGGTCTCTTCTTGAAGGCAGACTGTGGCTGTGGGGGGGTCTTCTGGGCAGGAGACTGGGGGGGTGAAGTGTCCCCCCCTGGCAGGGAGGGTGGGAGGGGAAGGTCAGTCAGCAGGTGCCGGGTTCGACCCTCCTTCTCCTTCCTGTGAGAGCGATGGGGGGGCAATTCCTTCGGGCTACAAGAGAAGGGGGGACAGAAAAGATCATTCACACATGCAAGATGGCTAATGACAGTGTCTCTGTGTGTGTGTAGGTGTAGCAGTGTGTGTATGTAGCAGTGCGTGTGTGTGTGTGTGTAGCAGTGTGTGGGTTTTCAAAATAAGCCGCTGACCAGCGAGATCCACCGTCTAAACTGATAGAATATTTCTGGATATTAGTGTAACCAAATAAAATAAATAAGCGTATTCCAGTTTTGTTATGAGATATTGGGAGAGTTATGTCATGTACAGAGGCTTTAAGAAGAAGTGCATGCTGGAATATCAGCTGACTGCAGAAGTCGAATGGGAACAGGAGAGCTAAGGAAGAGAGTTTGTAGAGACAGCGAGGGCCAAAAATAAATTTGGGTCAGACTACAACACACGGTATCAAGAGGCATTGTAAGATCTGTTCAAGTTTATCTTTGTTATGAAAAGTTATTTTATTGAGGTCATTTTTTTATTTCACATTTGGTACGTTATACGCACACAAACAAATGCATTACAGTATTTTTACTTTAAGTATATTTAAAAAGTCATGAAAAAAAACTGGCATATATGAAGGTGTGTAAATGTGTATTGTTGCGCTCTAATTAAAGATATGTTATTTATATCTAAAATAACATTTTAATTAACTACTCCCTGTTTGAGTGTATGTCAGAATACGATACATCCCTACCGCAGTGTGTGTTAATGTCCAGAACTTTTCATTAATACCGTAATCCAATACTTTCCGATAATCGCCACAGTTTTTTTTTTTTTTGTGTCTTTGTAATACTGACTCGATGTGGGAATCTGTTTAACTGCATATTCCACGCTGGTGTCCAGCAGTACCTTTGTTATGCCAGGTCGACAAGAAAAGAGAACAGTACTTTCAAAGTCTATTGTCTTCATTAAATTCACATGGTTACAAATACTGCTTTTGATGTATTATTACGAAAGACAAGACACCTGTGACACCAGTCGGTACTGGAGTAAGGTCTGGATAGGGTTCTGAATTTTTACTTGTTGCAAATCAAACATTTGCATTATTAAACCACAGTGTTTTTTCCTTCTATTTTTTTTCTTCCTGTTAACAGTATTTATTTTGTTCAGAAGCTTGAGTTACTTGAGATTGAAGCAAAATAAATAAATAATCAAACAGCTGGGTCCCCTTGGATAAAGGCAGCAGCTAAATAAATAATAATGTCAAGTTACACGTTACAATATACAACAAGAGAGTATCGAAAGATATTAAACGAAATAGAAGGGACAACCTCTGAAAGACAATATTTAAAAACTACTGTTGATTATATGTGGATGTTTACTGCATTCTTATAGTTCTGCTATCTGTGCACTCAGCTTCTTCAGCATGCAGACTTTGCATACATTCCAGTTTGTTTATAGCTTCCAAAGGTACTTTTTTTAGTGGGGTGGACCCAAAGTTTTGCACACTGCTCTGTATAACATGTGTGATTTAAAGCAGTAGGGGTATATTTAAGTTGCATGAAAGAGAATATTTTGCATCAGAGTATTTCATTGATTTTCTAGCAAATTAGTTCTTTTTTCAGTCTTCCATTGCAGGGGCCTTGATGATCCTTGCCTTGCTGTGAGCCGGGCTGAAATAAAGCTCCTTCATTGCACTAATGGAGTACTTTGTCACACACTACAAGCAGACCATTACAAGTCTAGCACCTGCTAAACCATGCAAAGTGTCAGAATGCACCATTTTTATCTCTTTTTGTCAAGATTTTCGCAGGACACCCCCCTCCCCCTCGCCGCAATGCGTCTCGATGACATCGGTGCCCCCTACGACCCTGCAAGTGCCACATACTTCAAAACTAATTGAAAACCCTGGGCCGCCTAGGCCCCCCGAAGCTCTCGGGTTGCACATGCTCTCAGCTGCATTCTGAGCCATTCTGGACCACTTCCAGAAGCAAATCTGAACTTGACTTTGTAGAAGAAGAAATTCTGAAATGACTTCACTTACAACTTGTCATTTTACCCGATGGATTGACCTGATAAATAACACATGAGTTAAGAGTTTTTGAAATGTTGCTCATCAAACCTTTTACATGTACGTCCAATTCACATAGTATTCATTTTATAAAGGGGAAAGGAATATAAGCAACAATACTTTCATTCCCTTACGATTTCAGGTACGTGCCTTTAAGTAAGATGACACTGGCTGCGAAACAAGGACTGCGACTCTACTGTGGTTTTTTATACACAAATAAGAATATTGACTTGAAAAAACGTCTTAAACGATGCAAGCAAATTCGTCCTTGGTTTGATTGGATGCACTTCTGTCGCAGTCACACCACTGTGAACGTTCGCTGTTGTAAACAGTGCAGTGCAGACGATGGGTCAAACCAATGTTCGCCCGCTGGTGTCTTCTGAATGACTCCTTTTTTAAATTTGATCTCATTACATTTTAAACCGTTTAAAGATAAAACCATAACAAAACATAGAACAGTGTGTACACACTGAGCCAAAAAAAGCAGAAGGGCAAAATCTATGGGTTAGGCACCTATGGTCTCAATCAAGTTACAGTTAAACAGGGGAAAACACCAAAGTCACCAAAATCAAGTACGTCCGAAAACATGATATACTCCACCCCCCCCACCCCCACCCCCACCCCCACCCCAACACACAATTTGTTTGGCATTTCTACATGAATCACAGGAATGGAACAGGGAGAGGCCATTTTGACAGAATTCCGCAGTGTGTGTGCGTGTGTATCAGTGTGTGTGTAGCAGTGTGCGCGCGTGTGTGTAGCAGTGTGAGTTAAGATTAAAACTTCAGCATTTGGTTGTTTTCCACTCATTTACTCCATATGAAACTCCATGTGCACAGCACTAATGCGAACAGGGAATAATAGACAACGAATAAAGACGCAATATTAAAGAGCACTCACCTGCCCAAGCTGTTCTCTCCCAGCAGCATGGGGGGCAGGGGGAGGGGGGGCAGGGTGGAGGTCTTGGGGTGGAGTTGCAGGGGGTGCGTGGGGAGATGGGGTTGGGCGGGGCTCCGCGAGGGGGGAGGGGCTGGAGATTTACCTTGTGAAGAGGAGGGGGGAGGGGGTCTGGGGGAGAAGGACTCAGGTAGGGGAGGGGGGGGCTGGCGCAGGGGGGTGGCAGGAGAAGGGGGGAGAGGGGGGAGGGGAGGGGTCTGAGCCGGAGGGGTGGCCGAGGGCAGGGGAGGGGGAGAGGAGAACTGGGGGACAGGGAGAGGAGGAGGGGGAGCAGACAGTGAGGCATTCTCCTCTCTGGGGGGCTCAGAGCAGGGGAGTGGGAGCTGGGGGGGGTCCTCGGGAGCTGGGGTGGGAGTGACGGAGGGGGGGGCTGTGTTCCTGTCTGGGGGGGACACCTCCTCCAGCTCTGGTTTGACCCCCACAGTAGCGGCCGCAGTGATGGAGTTGGTCTCGGCCTCGCTCTGCTTCTCAGCTGGTTTTGGAGGAGGCTTGCTTGGCCCTCTCTTGGCGTTGGCTGTCAGGGGAGCAGGTGCAGCCCTGGGCTCTTCTCTCCGTGGCCCCGGGGAGCCCCTGGCAGCCCCTGCAGCAGCAGCAGCGGCTTGGCGTTCCCTCTTCCTGCGGCTCAGCTCAGCCCCCAGGCTGGAGTTGAGGGGGAAGCGGGCAGGAGGGGGAGGCGACACGCTGGACTGCCGGCTCCGAGACCCCGACGAGCGCTTCTTACTGTGAGAGCGAGACGAGGAGCGACGGGACGAGGAGGAGAAGGGGGGCGGGGAGCGGCTGCGCGAACGAACCGACCGTCTGCGGGGGGGAGGGAGAGAGAGAGAGCGAGAGGGGGGGGGGGGGACAGGGGGAGAGAAAGTCAAATTTCTATTTTTTTATTTTTATATAGCGCCTTTCATACAAAAAGTATCTGAAAGCACTGTACAAGACAAAACACAGGGAGTCACAATAAAATACATCCGTTTAGAGATCCCAAAGCATGTCACACATACACACAAATGTACAATTAAACCATTAACTTAAAAACAGTAATGCAGAATCTGTTGAAAACAGCAATTAAGAGATTTTTTTAAAAATTGCTTTTAATTGTATAAAAAGCTAGTTTGTACAATTAATAGAACAATTAAGAGTTTAAACACACCCGTAATAAATTGAATTTAAAAAAAACGGCAAAAAGAAAATGCAATTTAGATTGTAAAACAGAAAAGCTATTTCAGAAAACTACATTTTCAATCTTGACTTGCAAACAGTAAGAGTCCTGCCGCCTTCTATCAGAGAAGCTGGAGCATTCCACGATGTAGGAGCGTTACAAGAAGGACCTTCCTTCCCGTATTATTTCTATTCACCCTGGAATAACCAGCAGCCCCACATCCTGTGATCGAAGGCTACGTACACACACAGGCTACATGCGGTTGTGAGTTCACCTTTTGCTCTCAATACGGTTTGTAGACACACACACAGTTCGGTTACAAAGGGCAGCGACAACCGCACTAGTTAAACCTTATCGAGTGCGGTTATTAATTTATTTGGGTTAGTTAATGCGCACTAACTGTGTGTGTGTGTATTACAACCGCACTAACACAACTGCAGCTGGTGCTCAGTGGATTTCTGCGCAACTAATGATGTCATTGTTTCAGACATTTCTGTGTTATATATATAAGTTTGAGAAAAAGGAAAACTGCTGTGTACCAAAACACAGATGAAGGCAACAAACAGTGCTTAGAATCCCGTCTCGTTGTCATGCGAACGGTCTACTGTTAGTATATATAACAAAGAAAAAAGTGTGTGTTTATATGTATATCTATACACAGACAGCCATCTTTTAAACTGCTACATGCCATAGAGTTTAAACATTCATAAAAACGTACCAAATGCACATCGCTGGAGTTTTAGCCTTTGTGTTAAAATGTATATTTGATGGCTGGGACGCAAGATTTTCAGTAATTTCACAGGGAAATAAGTTATAACTTTAAAATTAAATAAATGTTAAAATCAATTCTAAACTGCACAGGGAGCGCGTGCAAAGAGGCCACAGCAGGAGTAATACATGTTCACTTTTCCTGGTTTTGTGTTTCCTTGTGTTCTGAAAGAGCTGCAAGCGAGACGTCGCACGTTCTGGGATCCCAGGGAAATGTGCCTCAATCTAGATGAAACAAAGGCAAGCTGCGAAGTGCTGCAAAGCCCCTCAAAATGTACGTCTGTTCGCTGCAAATGTGGCTGCAGTGCCCTTTCAGCTACAGCAACTAGAGACGCCTGCATTAGGGCGTGGGTCCAAACGATAACATGAAGACGTAATTAAATCACATCAGCGGGGAACAAATAAAACAAGCATCTCACAAGAGAGTCCAGAAAAAAAATATTACAGTCTTGCACATTCTGCAAAGAAATTAGCAAGATCGAATCAATAGCTTAGGTTTTATTGTCATCCTCTTATTTTTAAATTCCTTATTTGTTACCACTATGAAATCAAACCAGCAGGAAACGCTACAGTGTTTATCACCATTATGGATCCATCTTAGGATGGAGGATTTTTGGTTTTTTTCAGCTCATCCCAATGCACCACAGCACCTCTGCAATTTGTATGACACACGTGGGAACGAGATTTCTGAGCTTGTTAAACCGAGCAGAATAATACAGGCTATTGTAAGATTTGTTGTAGCTTAGGACCAATACATTCAGGACCAGTAAGTATTTAAAAGTTAGGTTAACATTTATATTTACAAAATTAATCATTCATGTAAAATATTCAACATTAATAAAAACTATTTTGCAATTAACACAATAATAATAATGAATACTTACTGTTAAAAAGCTAATGAGTAAATTGGTTAAACTCGTGCTGCTACAACTGTTTAAATAACGAACCTGTAACATCCTGACAACTTTTTACACTTAGAAATTGAAAGTCTGTTTCAAAGCTCTTTTCAAAATGTCCGCTCTAGTGCACTGGGATTTGAGATCTGTCTTAGAGTGGGGAAAAAATCACAACAAGTGCTCTGGCTTTTCTGTTCCGTACCACATCCTGGATCGTTCCTGCTGTGTTTGACAATGTGGGTAACAATTCTGAAAAGAGCTTTGAAACACACTTTAAAGTTTTTGTGTAAAAAGTTGTCAGGATGTTAACAACACAAATAAAAATGACAGGTTAGTTATTTAAACAGTTGTGACCTTGGTACCTGCTACAAATTTTTAAGCAGAAAGGCAATTTTGGCCTTATCCTTTCTTATGCCAATTTAGAGCCCTGTTTTATTCTTTCAGTATCAGATACAGAAAGAACAGGTCCAAGTTTCGCTACATTTCTCAAATGATAAAATGATACTTTGGTAACTTTCCTAATATGAGAGTCGAATGATAGATCAGGGTCAAAAATCACATTTCTAGTTTTAGTTCTGATGAGAGACTGCTAAAGTCTAACAAGTAATCCCAGGGGTGGAAAGAAGACTCCTAATGCATAGCAGTTTCACCATTCCAGGTTTTCATACAAGCTTGATTAGCCACAGCATATAAGTAACAAGCTCAGGTGCGTCTTACCAAACATAGTAAAAACAGGAATGGCTCAAACTGCTATGCAATGGGAGTCTTATCAGAATTGCACAGCGACGTGAGCTCCAATTCCAGGTTTTACTGTGAGCCTCTCCCGCATGCAGCAGCCTTTGCAGTAGTTCGCATTTAGTTTGAAGATGACCTTTGCAAACATTGCACAAGTGTGTCTGAAGTTCAAGTGTTGCCTAATTAAGCTCAAAAGTAACCTGCTGTGCAGACTCCTCCAGCACAGCACTGCACAGCAGACTGAGCCAGTCTACGTTTTTATTATGAGCCACAGATGCCTGCGGGGCCAAATACAATTGCCACAGTCTGCAGGAGGAGTCCTATTGTAAACATGCACTGCAAAATAGAGATCTGCTCCAAAAGCACCGAGCAGCTGCTGTCTGTGAAGCAGGCCTGTGCCTCAGCAGCGTTCTCCCTGCAGACTGGGCGTCCACTTGCTGTTTTCATACCTGATGCAATAAAATACAATACAATACAATACAATACAATACAATACAATACTGACAATGTGATGAACGAAAACATGCACACGATTCTAACTGACTGCTAACTCCAATGCATGACACCCCCCTACCCCATACCATAACAGCCTGGCACTCCCTCGCCCACCCACCCCTAGTAGAGCAGAAGTGTGTGTTACTGCCCCCCACCCCTGGTACAACAGAACAGTATGTTACTGCCCCCCACCCCTGGTAGAACTGCTACTCACCGCGACACCGGGCTGGCACTGGAGGACCTGCGGTTGGTATAGGGGCTGAGGGAGCGCCTCCTGCTGGAGTAGCCAGGGCTGCTGTCTCTCTCGTAGCTGGAAGAGCGGTGCCGGCTGCCCCTCCCGGAGGGCTCCTTGCAGGGCGGAGGGCTGGGGCTCTGTTGCCTCCGGTGGTGGTAGTGGTAACTGTCCTCGCTGTCCTGCCCATACCCACCCCCTACTGCCCCAGGGCTGTCATCAGCTCCCCCGCCTCGGGGTTTGGGGCTGGGGGAGCCCTTCTGCTTCCTGCGGGGGCTCCCCTTGTACCCCTTCTTGCGATGGCTCTTGTCCCCCCTGTCCTTTTGGGAGGAGGCGCCTCGGGAGTCTCCCTTGTCACGTCTCTGCTTGCTGTCCTTGCGGGGCTTGGCCGCCCGGGCGCCCTCCTTGCTCTTGGAGGGAGCGGGGTTGGCACCTGCTGGTTGTCCTGGTGCGAAGGACGATGAGGAGACAGCGGGCTCGCCCCGCTTACCAGTCGCCCCGTCCTCAAACTTCCTGGCGCCCGAGGACCTGTCTTTGCTGCTCTTGCCCCTGGCCCCCTCGCTCTCCTTCTCTCGCTCCTTGCTGTTTTTCTTCTTCTCCCCACCCCCTATTTCCTTTACCTTGTGCAGGTCTTTGGCCTTCTTGTGGGGGTGCCTGTGCTTGTGACCCCGACTTTCCACGCTGCTGCCTCCCCCTTTCCCGGTCTTGTCAGATCTCCTGGCCGGAGGGTCGGAGAACGTGTCGGAGTCAGAGCTGATATCGTCGTACTCCACTAAAGGTTTAATAGCACTCACCGCTGGGGGCGCCACGGAGCTTGTGGTGGTGCCGGGCCTGTGGTCTAGCGCCGCTGCTTGGCGGTTATGCTTGGACGACTTGTGGCGCTTGTGCTTAGCTGTGGAGGCAGACAAGGAGGCCTTTAGGTTCTGCTTACCGTCTTTGCTGGTCATGTTTGTAGCCGAGGAAGGTTGTGGCTGCGCGGTTTGAAGGGCCCCGCTGTTGCTTGGCTGTTGTTGTAACTGAACGGGAATGCCTCCATCCGGCTTTCTTCCATGTTGTCTCTCAGAACCGGGCATTCCTCACGGTAACGCACCTCCTGCCAAAGCCGGGCCTCTCCAACCACAACGAAACATTAAAGTAACACACACATAAAAAAAAAAAAAATATCGTAATCTTAAATAAAATAACAATGAATGTAACAAAAAAAAACACGCAGTATCCCACGTTCTCTCGCCTGCTTATGCTTTCTCTCGATTCATTCCAGGTCTCTCTCCCTCACTGACCTACAAGGTGGAAAAAAAAATAGAATAAAAAAATAGAGCGTCTGAAATTGGATCTTGTTTTGTTGTTTTTTTTTTTTCTGAAAGCACACTGCTGTGTATTGAAGTCGTTACATCCTGCTCATTTCTCCCCCCGCTAGCAGCAGCAGCAGTAATGGAGATCTTTAATTTTCTTTTTGTAAAAGAAACGTCTAATCTCAACACCTTTTTATTATCGCGTAGCCCGGTTGCAGGCTAAAGGAAATGTATTTAATTCCTTCTGTTTACGCAGAAACAACCAGAGTCCATGATGAATGGGCGATATTGTTTCACAAAACTGAAACTGAAAACGTGAACCGGTTGATACTGTTTACATGGTCGTTTTTATAATACAGTATTTTATCTCTTTGTTTTTTGATATTGGTCAGAAATGTCAGTATATTCGTGTGCAGTAGATGTTCTAGTTTATTTTGAGTGGCCCTGGGAGCCTATCAGGCCTATATTTAGGGCGATGTTTGCGGATTAAGAACAGCTACTGCCCCTGTTGCTAAATAGAGAGGACTGACGCCATTACGGCTCCTTCCAACGGCTTTGGTCTCTGCTCTCCCTCTCTGAACCCGAGCCGCAGCCGGAAGTGTCTCGCGCTGTCACTCGCACGGTAACCAAGCAACTGCCTTTCCAGAGCGGAGCCCCGCCCCTCGCCCTCCCGTGCTGCAGTGGAGACAAACAAGCGACAGGTGTCAGCACCGCTCAGAAAAAATATTTTTAAAATTTATATATAATGTGATGAAATCAAATATGTTGGAGAGACTGGAACTACTTTATATAAAAGAATTCAGAACCACCTTTCATTAATTAGAAATAAAAAAATGAATGAACCAATAGTACAGCACTTCACCAGTCAGGGACATGACATAAATAAAGTTTGTAGTATTAGAACAGCTCAAATTAGACAATGCAACATATAGAAGAATAAAAGAAAGTAAATAGGCTGAACACGATTATGCCAGCGGGACTCAACAGAAAAGAATGAACTAATTAACTTTTATTAAATATATAACATTTAAATAAATAAACAAAATTCATTCAAAAGTTGTGCAGGCTGATGCGCTGGGGAGGCCAAATCTAGACTGATCCTCAGAGCCAGCATTGCATGATATAATAAAAATATAAGTTTATATAAAGTAGTGTTAATTAGAATGAATACAGATTCAAAGATAGAAGTAAAAATGATGTCACAATATATAGAACACCATTACATCATGTAAGAATAAATCATGAATTTGAATGTAAACAATAAGTAGTTGTCATGCCGTCAAAAACCTATAAATACCTCCAATGTTTGGATTCAAACACAAGATCCCTTGTTTCGATATGTACAACATATCGAAACGTTGGGCAGCTGGCTCTTTGAGCTAAATATATATATATATATATATATATATATATATATATATATATATATATATATATATAAATTTATTTCAGCATTTAAACCTTTTGTGTACTTTTCATTGTGTACACTGCAGTTATACCTCCTTTCAAACGTGTATATCTATCTCTCTAAAGAAAAAGTGATTGACAACTCAAAACTCACTAGTTTAATAATATAGCACGACGTCAATGTAATTTGTCACAATACTGACAGACTAATTACTAATATAAATACTAATCTAAATGCGAAAACAAAATTGGTTCTATAGGATCGCTATCAATCATTTTGTGTTGTATTTATTTCCATCTCGGGGGAAGATTTCTTTAAGATTCATCAAAGTAAGTTTTAGGGTCTTTTAATACTGCCTAATGACGCTTCTAAAAATTCAAACAATTACTTCTTGTTTTTTATTCTTTCATCTTTTTCTCTGTCCTGTTAGACGCGCACTGACGGCGTCAGTGACCCGCCTCTTCCGGAGCGCCGCTCTCCGCGTCTGCAGGACTGGAGGTTTGTTGTGAAGATGGCGGCGGTTTCGGGTGTTTATGCGCCAGGCTGCAGCCCGGCTAGAGAGCTGGGGCCCGGGACACAGGGTGCGAGCCAGACCGGGGCCTCTAGCGCGGGGGGAATGGCGAACGGGGATCGTGCGAAGCAGGATGCGGCCACAGGTGAGATAAAAGCAGGACGAGGGTGGGGGGGGGGCTTTTCAATAGAGCGGTTGTCTGTTTTAAACACGGAAAGCAGTAATGGAGTGATGCAGGTAGGCGCTTGTATTGTGGTGAACACGCAGTCTGGAGTTGGATAATGGCAAGTCGAAATATTGTTTGTCATACCAGGGCTTCCCAACCCCGGTCCTGGGGACCCCCAGTGTCTCCTGGTTTGCATTCCACCTGAGCTCTGTTACTTAACTATACCCTTAATTGAACTAATAATTAGCTTAATAAGATCCTTTTGTTCTCTGCTCCTAAAAAGTTGCAGATTTCACGTTATTTATACGATTTTATAGTGAATTTGAAAACTGTTTAATAGCTGAGAACAATTAAAACGACCTAATTAAGGAATTAATTCGTACAATTAAGGGTTTAGTTAAGTAATTGAGAGCTCAGATACAGGGTTGCCAGATGCTACTCATTGAACCAATTACCCCCCATTTCCAGACTCCTTACGTATACCGTATGTTTTTTGATTTGTTAAAAAGTTTTAGTTTGGATTTTCGTTTAAATCCCATTGCTTCTCTACCACAATTAATTTATTTTATTTATTTCTTAGCAGACATCCTTATCCAGGGCGACTTACAATTGTTACAAGATATCACATTATTTTTACATACAGTTACCCATTTATACAGTTGGGTTTTTACTGGAACAATCTAGGTAAAGTACCTTGCTCAAGGGTACAGCAGCAGTGTCCCCCACCTGGGATTGAACCCACGACCCTCCAGTCAAGAGTCCAGAGCCCTAACCACTACTCCACACGACTTTTAATTTATAATAATAATAATAATAATAATAATAAAAAAATAAAAAAAAATGCTACATAACGTAGTACAGAATTTCTCTGAAAATATTTTCTGTAAATCCGAGAGCCATCTAAAATGTACATGTTACCTATCTGCTATATTTAATGCAGTGGAGGAGTGTGGATGGTGGAGGAGTTAAGTGTAAGGCGGGACTTATGGTAAAAGGCATGTACTATTGCACTAGGCCATCACTGTCATTAAGTAGGGGTAGGTTAGAACAGGGGTAGGCAACCCTGGTCCTGGAGCACCACGATCCTGCAGGATTTGTAGGGATCTCTTAATCATCAATTGCTAAATACCTGGAACACATGGTAATTCTGACCAAATAAGCCAATCATTGAGTCAATCAGGGCTTGGGTAAAACAAAAAACAGAAGTGTCTGTGGCACTCCAGGACCAGGGTTGCCTACCCCTGGGTTAGAGTACTCTAAATAATTATAATTACTCACACTAATTTATTACTGGAGTACTCGAACAAAAATTAAATCATATCTCTTCATGAACGTAAGTTCAATATACTGTAGCGACCCGGTCAGTTCAGGTTGGCAGACTTTTGTTTGATCTGGTCCTGTGCATTCACATTATCTGTATTGTTCCGGGGTGGGACCATACCACTAGTTTCGTTAGTATGGGTGTGTGTGTGTGTGAGCCGCTGTAGGGTGCAGACCATGTCATCTAGACACCCTTGCTCTGCCCCCCTATGAGAGTAGTGGTCCGCTCTCTTCTCTGTGTGTGTGGAAGTGAGCGAGTTTTTAGGTTAGAGACAGGAGGAAGGATTTATTGTTTTTGTGGTGTGGTCCTGACCCAAACACGGACCTGTTTAATTAGTAATGTAGTTTTGTTATTCACGTATACCACCTTAACACTAGCCACAGAAGTCATTCTGACGGTTTGAGGTTTTCAAATTTAAATGACTCTGCATGTCTGAAAGTTATGTGGTTGTCCGTTTATGACTTTTCCTAAATAAATACCCTGAAGGGGTTTGAAAGGCAGGATCACGAAAATAAGGACGTTATAAGCCGGCACCTGGCAACAAAGCCGTCATTTTGACAGACTTTAATACATGTTTTTATTTTGAATATAACCTACAATATTCTTTATATATATCTCTACTGGACCTAGCAGCCATCAATTCCTTCATTTTGTACAAGGAATGCACCAGGGAAAATATCAGTAGGAGAGATTTCATCTTGAAGCTAGCCACAGCGCTTCGGTACTATTATATGGAAAGTACTATTTGAATAGCCCCCTATTTGAAAAATATTTCCCCGTACTTTTCCCCCCATGCAACATCACCCCCCCCCCCCCCCCCCCCCATGGCTTTGATTTCCCCCAATCTGGCAACCCTGTTCAGTTGGAATGAAAACCAGAAGACACTGGGGTGCAAGAACTGGGGTTGCACAACCTTCCAACAAAACATTCTAACTGTGAACAAGACAGCAATCAATCAAGTGCCAGTATATCCAAACCTTTTAATAAATCAATGTAACAAGATGAATCAATTTCATTAATAACTCAACTTGGTTAATGTTGAAACATATTAATAGCTTCAAGTTAGTCACAAAACATATTAATCAGTTGGATTTTTAAATTAATGTTATCAAGTACAAAAGTTGGTATGAAAACGTTTCTATAAAAAACATGTGCATCTCAACACCTAGCCAAAATGCATTTGTTACAACTTGTAAGCGAAAACAATATTCTAGTAACACACTTGACAAATTAATATCCCAAAAGCATGTCATTTTTTAAAATACTGAATTTTTACCGTCCGTTAGTTAGTATCACATCCCCCAAGCAGAGAAATCACATGACCTTAACACTGACCAATTGCCAGAGCGCTAGCTCTGCGTCCCGCCTCCAGATAATCTGTCAGCTGTGATTTGCCAATTTGTGTTTTGATTGACAGTCCGCCAATACTACCTCGCCACGGTTTTCTGTTTGTTTTCTAATCCTAGTGGAGTAGACGGCACCTGTATATTTTTGACGTCTAGTCATTAAAGTGGGCTCAGCAAAAAAAAGAAATGGACTCTGGGCTGGGCCCTCCAAAGGCTGAGCCCGGGTGCAGGTGCGTCCCTTGCACCCCCCCCACCGACACCGGCCCTGTCTGGGAGTTGAGTGCTGTCTGTGGTACTTGACCCTAGAACCACTGTGCGCAGTGTGTGTGCGTGCAGTATTGTATAGCACAGTGTGTGTGTGTGTGCAGTGTTGTGTAGCGCAGTGTGTGTGTGTGCAGTGTTGTATAGCGCAGTGAGTGTGTGCGCAGTGTTGTATAGCGCAGTGTGTGTGTGTGCAGTGTTGTGTAGCGCAGTGTGTGTGTGTGCAGTGTTGTATAGCACAGTGTGTGTGTGTGCAGTGTTGTGTAGCGCAGTGTGTGTGTGTGCAGTGTTGTATAGCGCAGTGAGTGTGTGCGCAGTGTTGTATAGCGCAGTGAGTGTGTGCGCAGTGTTGTATAGCGGTGTGTGTGTGTGTGCAGTGTTGTATAGCGCAGTGTGTGTGTGTGCAGTGTTGTATAGCTGTGTGTGTGTGTGCAGTGTTGTATAGCACAGTGTGTGTGTGTGCAGTGTTGTGTAGCGCAGTGTGTGTGTGTGCAGTGTTGTATAGCGCAGTGAGTGTGTGCGCAGTGTTGTATAGCGCAGTGAGTGTGTGCGCAGTGTTGTATAGCGGTGTGTGTGTGTGTGCAGTGTTGTATAGCGCAGTGTGTGTGTGTGCAGTGTTGTATAGCTGTGTGTGTGTGTGTGCAGTGTTGTATAGCGCAGTGTGTGTGTGTGTGTGCAGTGTTGTATAGCTGTGTGTGTGTGTGTGCAGTGTTGTATAGCGCAGTGTGTGTGTGTGTGTGTGTGCAGTGTTGTATAGCTGTGTGTGTGTGTGCAGTGTTGTATAGCGCAGTGTGTGTGTGTGTGTGCAGTGTTGTATAGCTGTGTGTGTGCAGTGTTGTATAGCGCAGTGTTGTATAGTTCAGTGTTACAGCACTGTCTCTCTCTCTCGTCTCCTCAGAGATGGAGAGGCTGAGCCGGGTGAATGCTCTGCTCGAACGGCTCCACAGCAAGTACACAGCGGCACGGCCCTGGCAGGAGACCATGAAGCTGGTGCGGCAATCCATGGTGAGTACTGGCTGGGAGGGTATGGGGGTGCAGGGTATAGGGGTACATGCTGGGAGGGTATGGGGGTGCAGGGTATAGGGGTACATGCTGGGAGGGTATGGGGGTGCAGGGGTGCGATCATTTGATTTGTATAATGCATATAACTTAAACAAAAGTTGTTATATTAAAATCCACTACCATGGTACCAAACCGTTATACGTGCAGCAGCAACTCTATGTGGAGCCGCTGCGGTGTATGGAGCAGGGTACAGTATCCAAAGCACTGGGGCGGGACCTCTTGCGGTTGTAGTGCTTCAGTAAAATATGTACTGAACACCCAGTGTACAAGACAGTGTAAGAGAAGTGATATGGTAGAATATGTTTGAAACATACAAAATATACACTAACACAAATCGTTTTAATTTCGAAAACTGAGCACTGTCCGCCCCTCCCCTCTCCAGCTCATGTTATCCAGAGGCAAACCTTTCATTTCTTCATTTGACAGCAAAGCGCTGTATAGCGTAAGCTGTAGTGAAAGAAATGTCTCGAAACCCCTCTGCTGTTTGGGATTTTTTGGTTAAACGCCCACAGACCAAAAAAAAAAGTTGAATGCCATCTGTGCTTGCGACTGTTGATGTATCATGGAGGCACAACCAATGTCTAGGGTCACTTGACAAGCATAAGTTCATATTATTATTAATAATAATAATAATAATAATAATAATAATAATAATAATAATAATAATAATAATAATAATAAGATTTTTAGTAGTAGTATAGTGTGACTGATACCCTGCTTGGAACGGTCACTGTTAAATAAAGCTTTGTTTTGCAAGTCTGCTGCAGTTGGTGCTGCTGCAATGCACGCTACTTTATATTGCAAGCAGCATCAATTACCTGGAAAATAAACAGCATGTATTTTTATTTAATTTACAAAAACATCATTATTGTTCGGTGTAATGTATTTTTAAACTACATGCAAATGTTTTATTCCATTTATATGGATTACCTGTAAATTAACAGGATTTTCAGTCCAGTACAAACAAGTAGCTGTGGTGACGTCACCAGTAAATTATGCAAATGAGTACCATTGAAGGTTCGAACCTTCTTTCGGGAATGTGTTCCAAACCTCCCTCTGTCTCTGCAGGAGAAGCGGGCTGTCTTGAATGTAGGAGGACACCAGCACCTGGGGAGCTGTCTGGAGATTCTGCAGAAAGCACTGAAGGGTGAGTGTGCAGTGGAGACTGGCAATGAATGTTGAGCTGGGGGGATGAGCACGTACACTCTTAGTGGTGCCCTACACTAACCTCTCTCTCTCCTGTTCACAGTGACCTCGCTTCCCTCGATGACTGACCGCTTGGAGTCAATTGCACGACAGAATGGGTGAGTCACCCTAGCGTGTACGTGCTGTCTCTGTGTGTGAGTGTGAGTGCTGTGTCTGTGCTGTCTCTGTGTCTGTGTGAGTGCTGTCTCTGTGTCTGTGTGAGTGCTGTCTCTGTGTCTGTGTGAGTGCTGTCTCTGTGTCTGTGTGAGTGCTGTCTCTGTGTCTGTGTGAGTGTGAGTGCTGTCTCTGTGTCTGTGTGAGTGCTGTGTCTATGTGAGTGCTGTCTCTGTCTGTGTGAGTGTGTGTGAGGCTAAAGGGTGTGTCTTGGTTTGGTAAATTGTGGTGTTGAGTAAAGAGCTTTGAGACTCTAGCTGTGTGTCTCACTGTGTAACCCTCCCTCTCTCCCCATCTCCCCATCTCCCTCTCCCCCAGGCTGGGCTCTCACCTGAGCCCCACAGGGACCGAGTGCTACATCACCTCAGACATGTTCTATGTGGAGGTGCAGCTGGACTCAGGGGGGCAGCTGCTGGATGTGAAGGTGGCTCATCACGGGGAGAACCCAGCGGTGAGGGGATTGGAGGAGCTTCATAGGATCCAGCACAGTCAATCTGTATACAGAGCTTCCCTCTGTGTTTATTCAGGTCTTCTTCACACATCAGAAAATATATTGAAAACAGTGAATCCGAGGAAGGGCCGCTATACAGCAGAGTAGAGTAGCTGCACATCTTGCTGTCCATCAGATAAGCGGATTTGTGAATTACTGAGCCGGGCAAATCCGCCGGAGATCTCTAGTAATGAGTTCACGCTGCCTGGCGTCGGGTTCAAGGTTAAAATAAATTAATAAACAACAATGCTGAGTGATGGGCCATGGTGGGGACAGTGTTTTTTTACGACTTTTATATTTCAAAACAGCTTGTTTATATTCTTAAACTAAAACACAGTGACTTTTAACAAACGTTTGAACATTATCATACTGTTCCTGTTATGTAATCCTTATTATCACTGCAGGTGTGTGTGTGGGGGTTGTGGCCAGGTTTAGATTTAGACATGTATGAATGTTAAAGTTTTATATATTTATATTTATTTTAAGATTGCATGTATGTTGTTTAAAAATTGAATACAAATATTTACAGAAACAAAAAAAATCGAAAAAATGTAGCACTGAAATCTGAAATCTCTCCCTCTACCTCTCTCTGTCCTCTCTCCCTGTCCTCTGTCTCTCTGTCTCTACCTCTCTCTCCCTGTCTCTCCCCCATTCTCTCTCTCTGTCTCTTCCCCGTTCTCTCTCTCTCTCTCTCTCTCTCTCTCCCTCCCTCCCCCTCTACCTGTCTCTCTCTCTCTCTCTCTCTCTCTCTCTCTCGTTTCAGAGCTGTCTGGAGCTGGTAATGCACCTCAGGTGAGTGTGTATAGTCTCAGCCACACAGATGAAGGCACTGGTTGAAACTTTGTCAGCTTGCCCTCCGAGTTTTATAACTGAGAGTATGTGACCTGTATTAATACTTACAGCATCTCTATCCACGAGAAGAAACAGATTCTCACTGCTGAAGTAACACTGATGTGGGCAGCAGATTTTTAAAGAAATCTTACATTTAAAATGCAATGCCTCTGTGACTTCTAAGTGTTTCAATATTAACTAAATCGAGTTATTAATGAAATTGATTCATCTTGTTACATAATTGATTTATTTAAAGGTTTGGATATACTGTCACTTGATTGGTTACGGTCTTGTTCACAGTCATGCTATAATAACGTTAGACTGTTTTGTTGCTGGTGATGTATTTATTTTCACAAGGTTTTCTTTAGCGGTTGTGCTGGGGCAGCGCTGTGGTGGTGGGGGGTGTCTACTTCCCAGTCTTGCACCAGGCCCCAGTAAACCCTAGCGCTGGCACAGTATTAGTGTGGTTGGTTCAACTGGTTTGTATTCATTGTATTCCCTTCTCTCCTCCAGGGAGAGGAACTTTGAAGAGTTTTCGAAGCACCTGAAGGGTCTCGTCAACCTGTACAAACTGCCGGGGGACGAGTGAGTCTGTGTGTGTCTCTGTGTCTGTCTCACTGAGATGGGGGTTGAACAACTGTGTAAACCTCAGTTCTGTCTTCCTGTCCCCCCTGTGTATCACGCTCTCCTGTCCCCCCTGTGTATCACGCTCTCCTGTCCCCCCTGTGTATCACGCTCTCCTGTCCCCCCTGTGTATCACGCTCTCCTGTCCCCCCTGTGTATCACGCTCTCCTGTCCCCCCTGTGTATCACGCTTTCCTGTCCCCCCTGTGTATCACGCTCTCCTGTCCCCCCTGTGTATCACGCTCTCCTGTCCCCCCTGTGTATCACGCTCTCCTGTCCCCCCTGTGTATCACGCTCTCCTGTCCCCCCTGTGTATCACGCTCATCTGTTCCCTCTGGTGTTTGAATGCTGTGTAACCTCCTTACCTGTCCCACCCGCTCCTGTGTTGCAGTAAGCTCAAGACAAAGATGTACCTATCCCTGCAGTCTCTGGAGATTGATCTCAGTAAGATGATGCACATGTTCAGGTAAGGGCAGCAGCTGTGTATGTATTGTAATGCAGCGTATGTATTGTATTGTGTGTGTGTGTGTGTGTGGTGGTGTGTACATGGTGTTGTACTGCAGCTTTTCATTCTGGAGGTGCTGCTGTGTCTCAGGTCTGCTACTAACGCCAACACTGTGGAGACTGTCCTGCACGGCAGCGTGGGATTGCTCACCAAGCGCAGCGGAGGTCACCTGATGAATCTCAAGTGCTACGTGTCTCCCTATGACATCTTCGAGGAGGGAACGGGGACCCTGCTCAACCTCAACGACAGCAACGGTGAGGCCGCTGTGCTCTCCCCTCCCCTCTAATGCCTGTCCCCTGTCCCGCCCCTGTCTCATGCCTGTCCCCTGTTTCTGCAGTCCCGCGCTCGCTGGGTTTGAACGTGTCCGTGACGATCGAAGGCACCGTCTCCCTGTACAAGCTGCCCATCGCGCCGCTGGTCACCGGCTCACACCCCGTCGACAGCAAGGGGTAAGAATGCCCTTGCAGTGCCTCTGGAACAAATACAGCAATCCAGGGGATGCAGGGAGTCACAGCACGGTGCATATAGCCATTCAGACCAGGACAGCAATCTAGGGGGTGCTTAGGAGCTAGAATGCAAGCAGGGAATAACCCAGTGCTGTACCCAGAGCCTGGGAGTCCCTGTAGCAGAGCAGAGTCTGGGGTGTGTTTAGTGCTAATTGGACCCTGGCGTTTTTAATGGGGCCTTACTGCTCAGATATAGCTGCTTCAGTGGGCAGGTGCTGTATAGCTGCACAAGCAGGCGCCTGTGCTTGTATACCAGACTGTTTCAGTAGAGCTGCTGTACAGCAATGCAGACGTGTGCACCGCTCAGCCTCGTATCCATTGCACAGCCAGCACTCTCACAGAAAACACTGCACACAGCACCCAAGTGTTATTTGCACAATCGCAGTTACTGATGCAGTGGTTATCGCTGTCTGTCGTTGTTAACCCTTTGTTCGCCTCCCCCAGCACGCCGTCCTTCTCCTCGGTAACGAATACAAACTGCGTGGACCTGCCAGCCTGTTTCTTCCTGAAGTTGGAGCGGCCCATGCCCGTCTGCCTCTCCTTCATACAGAGACTGCACAGCTGCACCGGTGAGAGCGCCGCCCAGGGGCTGGGAGGGCCAACAGCACACACACACAGAGCGGGCAGGGGTAACAGCACAGGGAGGTAGTTTGGTGGGGGGCATATTTACGTAGAGGACACAGGAAGATTTGGGGGAAACTATATATATTTAAAAAGACTTCTAGTCGAAACATTTGTCATTAAATGCATTAGGTTTCTTTTAGCATTTGTGGCTCTAGTAGATACTGGATTGAACCCTCCCTGGGTTGAGATTAGGGCTGGGTATCAGCAGTATCTTCACAATACAGTAAATGAAGCATGAAACGTACAAATCACACAATTGTCTCATTTGCTTGCGCAAGTGTTTGCAATAACACTAGTAAAGCACATTTGGTCAGTTTCGATTTTGTTTCCTGTTTATTCTTTAAACTGTATTTTCTTTAAAACAAAATTACAAATCAGGGCTCCAGACACAGTTGTTGCCTTAGGAGCCAATTGCTCCTCGGTCAAATCCAATTAATGGAGCCACTTCAGGAGCATGTCATATTCAACTGCTTAAAATACAACAGCTTGTTAAGACACTAAAGTGCTACTAAAACAGTAACTTCATGTCTGTACTCACTTGTTCATTGCCTCGTTCTGCTGAATGGTTAATCGATGACGCTGATTACTGCAAAGAACCCAGCATGTTTTATATTTTAAATATTTTGCAAGTGTTGTGTCTGGAGTTGGTGACGGCACCTCTGATTGTGTGCAGTGTAACATGTGAAACAGCATGCTGCAGCTCCCATGCTCGGTGTCAGTGAAGTCCAGATCTGACAGCATGTAACACAGACAGCTCTTATGATTACATGTTATCGTTTATTCTTCAGTAAAAACGAGTTTAAATTGCAGTGAGCTGGTTCAGCTATTTACGATATTGTAAAATACATTTCCGCACCACACTCGTTCACGCTTGGTCGCCATCACTGCTGCATGAAACTGGGGTTCCTGTATTCTGCTGGTGTTAATACAGCACCTGTCTGTGCTTACAAGCATTTGTATTCAATGAAATTCTTATTATTAGTTTACTTATTACCGTCCTTCTTGCTTTCATTATATTAACACATGATGAAATGCGTTTTTTCCCCATACAGACCCACGTCATCGCACATTCATAAACATTGACACATGCTTTTAAAGGGAGAGGCAGTGTTTTTGAGTTACCACTGTTAGCTGGTATATTAATATTTTGTATCAAGATCTGTTTCTGCAGCCTGACCAACCCCATGCAATTTTTTTTAAAGCAAAAAACATATTGTTGGTATAATATTAATATTAAAAACTGTGTGCAATTATTTTTTTATGCATTTGCAACCTTTTGGAGTCTGGAGTCCTGTAAATAAAATAAATAAATAATAATAATAATAATAATAATACAACTAAAATAAAAATGTGCACAGTTCTTGGAAACAAATGTTTTTCAAAAGCTCTGAATCCTGACAAAAAAGAAAAACAGTTCTCTTAAATGCACATTGTTTTTAAAACAAATATCATTATTTTATATTGAGTTTTTTTCTTGAGGAACACTAAGTGATCTACATGTTCTGGTTCACAAAAAAACACTGGATTTTAAACCAGCCAGCGCAGGTCGAATTTCGCCGTCACCCTGGTGAGATTATCAACGTTAATAACACTCCTCCACTCTGCTTCTGTTTCGTTCCGCTGCGGGTGGACTTGACACTCTGAACACAGTGATTGGTAGGTGAGGCTGCTAGAGTACATGCTAATAAATAATATTATCTAATTATCAGTGTAGACACAAATGAATGCATGCGCATGTTTGTATTAGCAGATAAAATTTTACATTAAAAAATGTCGATACAGGGGTCACTGTATCGATAATCATATCGTCAAGAAAAATATTGCGGTTCAGCGCGTGAGTCTGAGTCGGCACACCTCCAGATCAGATACACTGTGCAAGACCTGGCTCTGTACTGGAAGGGTTTGAGAGAACAAGCTTACCTACTGTCAGCAACTGTACGGATAATTTTGAAATGTTTCTGTCTCCCCCTCTCAGGGATCCCTGTGTTCGACGCCCCCCCTCCCCTGGCCCCTCTGTACGAGCTCATCACTCGGAGCCAGCTGCAGGAGAAGGAGGGTGGGGCTGCGCTGCCTCCACACGCACACACCATGCGCTTCTATGCTGTGAGTACCAACACGCACGCACACACACACACACACAGACGCACACTGAGACACATACATACATACATACATACTGAGACACATTGACACCCATACAGACACACTGAGACACATACGCACACACACACAGCGACTGATACTGACACGCATGCACACACACACACAGACTGATACTGACACACCCATACAGACAGGCACGCACACACACACACACTGATATTATTATTATTATTATTTATTTCTTAGCAGACGCCCTTATCCAGGGCGACTTACAATTGTTACAAGATATCACATTATACAGATATCACATTATTTTTACATGCAATTACCCATTTATACAGTTGGGTTTTTACTGGAGCAATCTAGGTAAAGTACCTTGCTCAAGGGTACAACAGCAGTGTCCCCCACTGGGGATTGAACCCACAACCCTCCGGTCAGGAGTCCAGAGCCCTAACCACTACTCCACACTGCTGCCCCAATACTGATACTGAGACACTGACACATACATACACACTGATACATACGTACGCACACACACACTGATACTGAGACACACTGACACGCACACATACAGACACACTGATACTGACATACGTACAATCTTGAGAGTTTTGTAACTGTATGAAAGCTTTTTTGTAGGTTTAATTTGAATGTGTTTTCCATTGTTTTAAATGCTGTTTTTGTTTGGAATGTGTAGCAATGATTTTTTATTTTTTTTTTGCTGTTTTCTCTCTCAGTCCCTGCCTGGTCAGCAGCACTGCTACTTCCTGAACCGTGACGCCCCTGTGCACGAGGGCCGGAGCCTGCAGGGGGCGCTGCTGAGTAAGATCCCGTTCCGCCACCCCGCCCAGGTACCCGCGTTGCTGGACCTGCTGCGCCACCAGGCTGCGTACAACACGCTGATTGGGAGCTGCGTCAAGAGAACCCAGCTCCGGGAGGGTGAGTCACAGGGCTAAGGGGGCTAACTAGGGTGAACCGGAGCTACTGAGAACTAACGAGAATGATCGGGAGCTGCATCACGAGGGAGAGTAAGGAAAACAAGAGCTACCTGGGGCACAGCGTACAAGAAAGCTATCAAGTCCATGGTATTACTTTAATCCAGCATGTTTCAGATTCTTTCATATTGCTGTGGAAGAAAGCACTGGGGGAGCACTTCACTAATTTAATGAACACAGTTCTTGAATGCCAACAGTAGGAGAATAATGTGGTTCATGCAGTTCTGCATGGTTCTCCTACTGGTGGCATTAAACAAAGTCATTTTCTCGCACTGTCCGTGTAGATTTCCATAGTGGAAAACGGGCTTTTGTTTCTTCAGTTCACTGACGGCATTCAAATAACAGTATATAATAACACAATCGTAATTTAAAAATTAAACGCCTGGTGAATTTATTGCAGATCATAAACAACTCGTTATTTTCTTTTATGTTGTCATCTAGTCAACACATGTTAAATGTACAGAAAGCCAGACTGAAAAAATAGATCAGCTATTACCTTTTAAACACGTGATCCACATAATCAGAATGATTAAACAAATAATCCAGAAGGTAGTTTCTTTTTGAATGACACACAACCTAATACATTACTCTGCTTTTAACTTGCTGAGCACACTGGTAAAGTTTTGTACTTAAAAAAAATAAAAAAATAAAAAAACACAGGATGATTACAATTTCACTGTTTCTGACCGGGACAAAAAAATGGATGCTGGAAACTGACAATCCCGGTTTTCCTGGGGTGCTGGGAAACCCTGATGTAGTTCCCCCGAGACGTTACATTTTTTGCTGTACTTGTTTCCTCAGAATATGAACTAAACCCTGAAATGTTTACCTCCGAGTCGGGTTACCTTGTATAGTTCGTTTTTGGCGAACCAGACTCTGAGCGTTTGCCAAAGGGACGGAGACCCCATCTTTAGGTGGACTCGGTACGGTTCGGAGTGCGGACCAATCCCTCTAAAGCAGGGGTTCCCAAACTTGTTTTGCTGCGCCCCCCTTCAGAGATTTTTATTTTGCTGCGCCCCCTCCCCCTCTTCTAGTAAACACTACAATATTTAGAAAAATATGATGTTCCTAAAATCACATGTTGTAACGTTACGTGTAAAATGAAAGCCGGCTCCACACAGGCAGTAGCTTTGTGTTCAAATTCAGCAGTTTATATGAACAATTAAGGACCTTGCCAAAGCAGAACACAATAATAATAACCTGTCTCTCTCTCGCTCTCACTGAGACAGCCTCTGTCGCTTGCTCGCACAACTGCGCTCATTCGCGTTAAACCACGCCCTCCGTCCGCATTCACCAATCCCAGGCATGGCATTCAGACCCCAAACTCCCGCCAGCATTCTGGGGGTACAGATGCATGTCCAGGACTGGTGAACACGGACAGACTGGCAACCAACACTCCCCCCCTGCTAGCTAGTGGCATGACACAGCAAAACATTATGCAATACAGAAACATAAAAGACAAACAAACAGGACAGTCAATAAGTCCTGCACCGATGGAAATCGACGGTCGTTACAATATTGTAGCATTGAGCCTACCAGGATGCAGTGCAGCTGGGACAGCGGCAAAGGTGCAACATTTAAATAAGCGACTAATCTTTAAAAAAGTTTTAATATAGATTTAAGATGGATACACTTTATTACAATCACTATTCGTAATTCTGTTAACAACAATACAGTCACATATTCTTGTTGTTCATTCCACATTTAAATGAGAAAGTAAGGGCGTGGAGAATATAAAAACCCATTTAATTGTTTCACAGCCAAACCCTGTAAATTAAACATGATTTTATTATTATTATTATTATTATTATTATTATTATTATTATTATTATTATTACAGTTATTACAGTTGACCTTTTTGTGTCGATCAGGGTCTGGTTTTACTAGTGGTAACGCCCTTAGCGCTTTCAAATTTCAATGTGTTTATGTTTGTGAAATACAAGGTATACTGTATTAAAAATACTACAATAATAATAGTAATCAAATCAGTTTAATTTACGCTGTTTTACTGTGAAACAACAATAATCTTTTTATTATAACAAATATAATTTTGCACCCTTGTTTGTTTGTTTTCTACAATCTGTACGCAGCACAACTCGTCAATTAAACTAAAAGCTAAGACCCCCCCCCTATATATAAACTGCAGGTGTATCTAAGTCTAGTGTTTTATTTTTTATTTTTATTTATTTATTTTTTATTTGTGAACAAAATGTATCTGATAATAAAAACCCCAGCCGCTGCACTTTCAAATGAAGGCAGGCTGGGCGATAGAGTCTCTGAGCTACTATATAGGTCTGAAACGACACAAGCTCTGTGGACAGGGATTGGTCAGATTTAACCGGGGGTTGGTCAGATTAAACGTGCTGGAATGTATTTCGCTGTGTTTCAGACTCCCTGGTTTGCTGGAATGTATTTCGCTGTGTTTCAGACTCCCTGGTTTGCTGGAATGTATTTCGCTGTGTTTCAGACTCCCTGGTTTGCTGGAATGTATTTCGCTGTGTTTTAGACTCCCTGGTTTGCTGGAATGTATTTCGCTGTGTTTTAGACTCCCTGGTTTGCTGGAATGTATTTCAATGTGTTTCAGACTCCCTGGTTTGCTGGAATGTATTTCAATGTGTTTCAGACTCCCTGGTTTGCTGGAATGTATTTCGCTGTGTTTCAGACTCCCTGGTTTGCTGGAATGTATTTCAATGTGTTTCAGACTCCCTGGTTTGCTGGAATGTATTTCGCTGTGTTTCAGACTCCCTGGTTTGCTGGAATGTATTTCGCTGTGTTTCAGACTCCCTGGTTTGCTGGAATGTATTTCGCTGTGTTTCAGACTCCCTGGTTTGCTGGAATGTATTTCAATGTGTTTCAGACTCCCTGGTTTGCTGGAATGTATTTCAATGTGTTTTAGACTCCCTGGTTTGCTGGAATGTATTTCGCTGTGTTTTAGACTCCCTGGTTTGCTGGAATGTATTTCGCTGTGTTTCAGACTCCCTGGTTTGCTGGAATGTATTTCGCTGTGTTTTAGACTCCCTGGTTTGCTGGAATGTATTTCGCTGTGTTTTAGACTCCCTGGTTTGCTGGAATGTATTTCGCTGTGTTTCAGACTCCCTGGTTTGCTGGAATGTATTTCGCTGTGTTTCAGACTCCCTGGTTTGCTGGAATGTATTTCGCTGTGTTTCAGACTCCCTGGTTTGCTGGAATGTATTTCGCTGTGTTTCAGACTCCCTGGTTTGCTGGAATGTATTTCGCTGTGTTTCAGACTCCCTGGTTTGCTGGAATGTATTTCGCTGTGTTTCAGACTCCCGGGTTGCTGTAATGTATTTCCCTGTGTTTCAGACACCCCAGGCCTGCTCCAGTTTGAGGTCTGCCCCCTCACTGACACCAGTTTCAGCGTCTCCTTCCAGCACCCCGTCAACGAGTCCCTGGTCTGCGGTGAGTAAAACAGCCTCCCCAGTCTCCCCAGCCTCCTGGTTTAAACCAACTTTAAAAGGCTTAAAAAATAAGGAAAACCTATATTGTGACAACAATCTTTTAAGAAAACTTTCTGTAAATATTTGCAGAATACTTACACTGCTGTTACAACCATGGTTCATTTATTATTAATAGCATTTTAATTAAATTGTACCTAATCACGTTTTTATTTACAATGTAGGGAACATACTGTGTCGAACAAATGCTTAGAATGAAAACGTGTTGTTTTCCCTTCATTGTAAAACGTTATTTGGTATAATTTAATTAAAACGCTATTAATAAGTAAACCAATGGTTGTAGCCCCAGTTTAAGTCCTGTATTCTGTAAATATTTAGTCTAATAGTTAACATCATAGTATACATCATATGCAAACCAATGAAATATCTTGTGTGTGTGTATATATATTAATAGAGAGAGCATACATGCGTGTCTCCAGCCATGTGACTGAACGCGGTGAACTCATTGGTTGCTGACTTTGAGACTTGCAAGTGGGTATGACACACTGCCTGATGCGAGGAAATCTCATCGCAAAATATTAAACCTGTTTAAACTTTGCGAGCCGATTTAAAATCGCATCGCAAAGCATAACACACTGCCCAATGCGACTGAAAAATCGCGTCGGCTGTGTGTCCCCTGCTTAACTGAGACTCTCTCCTCTCTGCTGCCCTCTAGTGGTGATGGACGTGGTGGACTCGCGGCAGGTCTGCTGTAAGCTGTACAAGGGCCTGTCTGACGCACTGATCTGCACTGACGACTTCATCACCAAGGTGGTGCAGAGGTACAGGCTGCAACTCCCACCCTGCCCCTTTCTCTAGCTGTCTACCTCGATTGCTGCCACAGTTACAATTGTGTTTAAAAATGTTACGCTAATATGCGCTCCACCTCTCTCTCGCTCTCCTCCTCCTCTCTACATTCACCCACACCCTCTCTCCCATTTCATCCTCACTCCATCTTCCTCCTCCTTCACCCTTCCTCCTTTGTTTTCCCTCTCTCTACTCCTCCCAGGTGCATGTCTATCCCGGTGACAATGAGAGCGATCCGTCGCAAGGCTGAGACCATCCAGGCTGACACGCCAGCTCTGTCCCTCATCGCCGAGACTGTGGAGGACATGGTGAAGAAGAACCTGCCTCCTGCTGGCAGCCCGGGGTACGGCATGGGCACCGGCAACGTGGGGGGGAACCCCCTGGGGACCCCCGGAGGAGGTGCGGGGGGCATGACCCCGACAGGAGGTGGGTGCGGCAGCTCCTACCAGCCCGGGCCCATCAACACCCTGTTCGGAATGGGAATGGTGCACAAGGACAGGCCACCTGTGGCAGGGGGGGACCCCTCAAACATGGGGGTCTCGGGGTCTCAGCAGCAGCAGCAGGGCGGGGACGACTTCAGCAAGGTGACCCAGAACCCCATTCTGACCAGCCTGCTTCAGATCACCGGCAGCGTGGGCCCCGGCTCCACCCCGCCCCCCGGCCCTAACGGCCCCCCCTCCTCCTCATCCTCCTCCTGCCAGCCCCAGCACACGCCCCCCACAGCCTCCTCCCCGGCCAGCAACACCAAGAACCACCCCATGCTGATGAACCTGCTGAAGGACAACCCGCCCCAGGACTTCTGCACTCTGTACGGCTCCAGCCCCCTGGAGAGGCAGAACTCCTCCTCGCCCCGGACTGACCCCTCTGGGGGACCGGGGGGCGGTGGAGGGGGGTCCTCCTCCTCCTCCTCGGGGGGCAAATCCAAGAAGAAGCGCCCCCGCCCCTCAGACAGGCCCGGCGGGGGCGTAGGGGGGACCAGGCAGCCCCAGACAGAGGAGGATTTCCACCGAGAGCTGTTCTCCATGGACGCCGACGCCTCCTCGCAGAACCTGTTCGATGTGAACCTACCGGGCGACGGACTGGACACCCCCCACACCCTCACCCCGGCGCCCAGCCAGTGCGGGACGCCCCCCACGGGAGCTCCCTATCACCACCAGTCCGCCTCTGGCTCAGCCCCTTCCTCCCACCCCCACTCCCACTCCCACCCCCACCCGCAGCACAGCGGCAGGATGGTGCGCCTCTCCAGCTCGGACAGCATTGGTGCCGACGTCACAGACATCCTGTCAGACATCGCTGAGCAGGCAGGCAAGCTGGCCAGCCACCAGCTGCACCTCCACCAGCAGCAGGTGGGCGGGCTGGGCCCCGATGACGGGGGTCTGGGAGCCCTGGGGAGCCTTGGTACCCCGATTCGCGACTCCTCCAGCTCGGGGCAGGGCAGCACCCTGTTCGACCCGGATGTTTTCAACGCCGGCAGCAACGAGAACCCCTTCTCCACGGACCCGGCTGACCTGATCGCGGAGGCCAATGCCACGGCAGGGGCCACGCCCAACAGCGACTCGTCGTCCAACAACTTCTTCCCCGACGCAGTGGACTTCAACCCTGAGCTGCTCACCAGCCAGGGCTTCCCCCCTTCTTACTTCGAAGACAGCAGCCCTAGTGCGGACGGGGACCTCGACCTGGTTAAGGGGTTCGGGGCCGGGGTCCCCCAGCAGCAAGCCATCACCCCCTTACCCCAGAGCGGGAGCCAGGGACACCCCCACTCGCACCCCCACCACACCCCGGACTCGGGGCTCAAAGACCCTTTTGAGATGAATATGTTCGGGGGCAGCGCGGGCGGGGGTAAGCCTCTGATGGGGGGTCCCCTGCCCAGCTCAGACCTGGGGGAGCCCCATTCCTCTCACTCCACTCACTCAGGGGGCAACCAGAGCCCCCTGATGATGGGACTGGGAGGCGGTGGAGGGCCGATGGGAGGCAGCGACTATGGGAAGGGAGATTCCGCCAAGGCTGCCAAGCAGCAGCAGCAGATGATGAGGGGGGGTAAAGAGGGGGCTGGCTCCGGCCCAGGAGGGGCGGGTATGGGATCTTCGGAAGGCAAGCAGGGCAAGCGCAGCCGCACCCCCTCCAGCGATGGCAAGAACAAAGAAAAGCCCCCCAAGCGCAAGAAGCTGGACCCCGACGGCAAGTCTCCGTCCCACAGCTCAGGGGGGCGGCCCTTCACCCCCCCCTCCAGCGCAGCCGCTGCCGGGGGGGGCTCCAAATCCCCAGGGAGCTCCTCGGGTCGATCCCAGACACCCCCCGCAGGGGGCGCAACACCCCCCATCCCCAAAATCACCATCCAGATCCCCAAGGGTACGCTGAGCGGGGGTAAGACCTCCTCCCATGGGGGCTACACCTCCAGCAGCTCCGCGGGGGGTGGCGGGGGCACGGGGGGAGGCAGCAAGAGCCACCACTCCCACTCCTCCTCCTCCTCCTCTTCATCAAAGACCAAGGGCAGCAAGGGGGAGGGCTCCATGGGCCAGGGCAGCTCAAAGCTGGGGGCCGGGGGGGCCATAGGGGGGCCCCTGGGGGTACAGTCCAAGACACAGGGCCTGGGAGGTGGAGGTGGGGGGAAGCCTGGCTCCTCTCCCATCTCCAAGCACGGCCTGAGCAGTGGAGCAGGAGGAGGAGGAGGAGGAGGGGGTAAGATGAAGCCGCAGGGGGGCAAACCTCCTGGGTCCCTCCTCAACCCTGGCCTGGGCAAGCCCAACATCTCCCCTTCCCACTCCAGGGGCCCAGGTGGGGGGTCTGGCGGCTCGGAGAAGCTATGCTCCCCGATGAAGCCGCAGCAGCTCCCCGGAACACCCCCCTCCTCGAAAGCCAAGTCCCCCATGGGCTCGGGGGGCTCACACATGTCCGGAGGGGGGTCCAAATCTTTCTCGGGCGGGGGTGGAGGGATGGGGTCCCAGAAACAGCAAGGGGTGTCCTCATCTAACCCCTCTTCCTCTAGCTCCTGCTCTTCCTCCGGCTCTTTTGCCGCCCAGTCGCAATATGGGGGAGGGGGCGGGGGAGGAGGAGGAGGAGGGGGTGGGGGGGGTGGGGGAGGGAATAACCCCAACGCCAAGGGCAAGTCTCCCAGCAGAAACAAGAAGCCCTCCCTCACTGCGGTCATCGACAAGCTGAAGCACGGAGTGGGGACCACCGGGGGGGGCCCGGAGGAAGGGTGCGAGGGAGGGGGGCACCCCGGCATGGGGTCCCAGCCCCAGCACGGCTCCAAACACCTGTCTGGGGGTCCCGGTGGGGGGGAGTACTCGTCCGGGAAGAGGGAGAAAGGAGACAAGGAGGGCAAGTCCAAGGTGCCTGTCTCCGGGGAGAAGAAGAACGCGGACTGCAAGGGGGGCAGCACTGGGGTGGCCAAGATCATCATCAGCAAGCCGGAGGGCGGCTCCCCCAGCATCAAGGCCAAGGTTACCCTGCAGAAGCCCGGGGGCGGGGGCGATGGCTCGGGGGACGGGCTGAGGGCGCAGATATCGGGGTCCAAGGCGTACGGGTCCCCCCTCTTCAGCGGCTCCACCCCCAAGCATGAGCGCTGCTCCCCCAGCCACAGCAAGTCCCCCGGGTACACCCCTCAGAACCCCGACAGCGAGAGCGAGTCCGGCAGCAGCTCTGTGGCAGGGAGGTCCCACCAGAACAGCCCAAGCTCTGAGGAAGAGCAGCTCTCCCTGCGGCCCCTGCAGCAGCAGCAGCAGCATGAGTTCACAGCCAGCAGCGACAAGCACAGGAAGCACAAGAAGAAGAAGCAGAGGGAGCGAGAGCGGGAGAAGGACAGGGAGAAGAAGAAGTCCTCCTCTTCCTCCTCCTCAGCCTCTCATGCCCTCAAGGCGGACGGCTGGTCCAAGTCTCCTCTTGTGGCCCCCGAGTCTGCACTGACCCTTCTGGGGCCCGACCGCCAGGCCCGCCCCTCCCCCGGGTACCTGCGCAGCGAGGACGATGACCTCATGGACTCTGCGCTCACCGGGAATCTGGAGCCCTTCCTGAACAAGTAGAACACGCAGCCGGGCCGGGCCGGGTTGCTTTAAACAGCTGCCAGTCCCGCAGCAGCCAGGCTGGGGCATCTTTATCTGTGAAGGGACCTGATACAGTAACATTTAAGGCTGGTACAATTCTGTCAACCGTGAGCCGAAGTCCAGTGAATAATAGGATCGTGAGATCTGTACTGGGCCTGCGAGTCACGCAACATGACCGCTTTTCCAGTTTATCCCTTTTTTGAGTTTGTTGAAACACCCCCCATATACTCAGTTGGTGCACTGAAGAAGCCACAAGCCGGCTTGTTTCTTAGAATTTATTGAAAACCTCTCTTTGCTGTAACCCAATATCCCAGTGCTTTGAATAATAATAATAAGATCTGTGCTGAGGATGTAAGGTAACAGCAAACAAATTACTGAATGTAGATGGAGTTTTAAGAGGGGCATGCCTCGTTAGCATTTTAAAGTACTTCTTTTTTACCTTATTAAAGTATAGCTTTTGTACAGATGCCTTGCTTGTGAGCATTGCTGAGAAGTTGTGTTTGTGAATGCTGTGGTTCAAAGAGTCTTGCTTGCCCAGGCAGGCTTCATGCATCGAGTGATGGGGTTACACGGGAAGCTGACACACACACACACACACACACGTAGGCTGATGTTTTGCACCAATGTAGAGCTATCTAGCAGCGTGCCCAGCCATCTGCAAATTATCCTGCTGGGTAACAAAGAATATGTAATCTGTGTTTTTATAGTTTGTCATGTTTTGTTTTTATATATAACCCAGACTGGAGATTTTAATACTTTTTGTTCTTTTTGAAATGTTTTATTCTCTTTGCTGTAATGCTCGGTTGCTTTTTGGAGCTGAGCTGACACTTTTTTTTGCAATGTTTAAAAACTACAACAACGCAAAAATGAACGGACGGGAAATATGTTGTGATGCTTTTTAAATAAATGTTTTGTGGACAAATTTCTGACTAGTTGCTTCTTTTGGTATATTTTCACAAACGTGCACTAACGGATAAAATGTTCAGTACAAAAAAAAAAGACAAGCAGAAAGAGAAAAAATCTGTTATTGAAATATAAAAATATTTGAGTAACGAAGGTATACTTTACCAGTCTCTAAACGAATCACAGCGGCTTCCTCTCTGTTCTGTCATGTTTGCCTTTCTCTTTGAATTGAAACGTCTTTCCCTAATTAAAGTTTAAAGAGAGAGACGCTCCCTTTCTCTTCCTGTGCCTGCGTGTATTTCACGGGACGGGTGTTGTGCTGAGTTTACAGTCCAAGGGGCTGTGTGGATGTGTTTGTATGTGTATAAACCTGCCATCTGTTGTACCTGCTGTTTGTAAGGAGCTGCGAATGAACACGAATCAGCAGTATAACGGCTCATTATACAGCATGCATTAAGTAAGGTGGAAGACAGCCAATGTGGTGACCTTAATGTGATGCTTTTCATTAAGAAATGGAATGTAACTGTCAATTTAATGGATTGCATTGCTGAAGTAAAATTAATCAAATACCAAAATGAAAAGATTATCACATTTTCACAAGAGCTGCTTGTTTTTTTAGCCTACCGATAACAGTGTACTGTCTGTTTCTTCAAAAAGTAGCTTGAGCATGAATTTATCTTTCTTTTCGTGATTAAAAAAATATTATAAACTGATTTTCATGTGAGCACACGTAAACTATCAGCAAATTAAATCTATCAGAGCACTGAAATACTGAAAATACACAAGAAAACAAGAGATCCTGGTAAGGACTGATCAGCCATGAAGCACCTCAAGACTTACACCACTCTGGAGCCAGCGTCCTTTATTAAGCTGAAGAATTATTACGCAGAAGACATGAACAGATACAAGTGTATACATGAAAGGTAATTAAATAGAACTAGTATTACAATGACATTTACAAAGCATACATATTAAAAGAAGATATGAAAGCTATGTTAGCATAGACTGAGTACACACAAGGGGCCAGGCATCACAGCTCAGGTGGGGGGTATGAGAGCCTTATTGTCTTGAAGGTTCTGGAAAGTAACTGGGATTCTTTATCTTGCAACTGGAAGGATTTCTCCTTAAGCCGAGGGGACGCTAGTCTACATGTTGCCAGAAAACGTTGAATAATATCTGTTGCTTCTAGTGTCGATTCTGCTTTCATGGAGCACCTTTCTGCTTCATTCTACAACTTGTAGAAATACATTTTTTATTTATTTGTATTTATTTTTTATTTGTAACTGTTTAATATCTGACTTGTAGTGTTTAGTGAGGCCTGTGTCCTCATAAGGTAGGTTTTGTCAGGAGACCTTTTTGATCCAGCAAGCACTATAAACCTGCCCACACACACACACAGTGAGAGACAGCACGCTGGTCTCTTGGGATTAGGCTTGGATCCTCAGTCTCTCTAGAATCATTGACGCACCTCCCAGCAGTTCAGTACAAAATGCTAACGAAACAACTCCGGTCCCGGGAAACATCACTGACTGAGTGAAAGCAGGCTAATTGTAAAAGTAATCTCTCATTGCACGACTGGCTCCATGTGCTCCAGACTTCCTGGTGCCTCAGAGATACTTGTCTACAGTCCTCTGTGTTCCGTCAGGACCCTGCTGTGTAGCGCAGCCCAGCCCACACTCTGCTGCATCCTGCTGTGTCACACCCTGCTCTGCCCTTGAGGTAACAGCTCAGTTCCTCAGGAGCAGGCTAGACAAGAGGACCACAACAGCTGAGAGGTTCTGTCACCCACAGTGGGAGCGAGAAGATACCAGAAGAGACCAGGTCGACTGCAGATCAGCCTACTGGAAATCCCTTTTATTGTTATTTAGAGTATTATTCTGTGTCTGGAAGAATTGGGACAGCCAGGGGAGCTCAATGCACATGGAGCACTGAGGAGTCTCACAGTCACACAGCAGCACACACCTGCACAGTGAAATACACAGGACGGCTCCCTGCTTCAGCTGTGAGTTTGGGAGCAGCTAGGTAATGACCTAGGGCATTTCAACACAAATATTTTTATTAGGTGTTGCTATTGTTTTAAACCCTGACAAGCACACCTGTTCACTGCCCTGGTGATAAATGCAGAGTATAGAAGAAAACACTCGTTTCACACTGTAAAGAAGATACACACCGGGTGAATTTGCTCTGTAATTGTACCATGCAGTTGCTGATCCACTCCAGATCCTATTAAAGGGGTAATAGGAGGCTGTGCGGTCCAGTGGTTAAAGAAAAGGGCTTGGAACCAGGCGCTCCCGGGTTCAAATCCCACCTCAGCCACTGACTCATTGTGTGACCCTGAGCAAGTCACTTAACCTCCTTGTGCTCCGTCTTTTGGGTGAGACGTAGTTGTAAGTGACTCTGCAGCTGATGCATAGTTCACACGCCCTAGTCTCTGTAAGTCGCCTTGGAGAAAGGCTTCTGCTAAAGAAACAAATAATAATAATAATAATAATAATAATAATAATAATAATAATAATAATAGGGTAATACACGTTCTTCCCTCTTATTGACAGCCTCTTCTCATTTCCCTGTAAATCATTTAGTGCTCAAGACGTCACTAAACCTCTCTGCTATAATGCCGTCAGGGGGCGTGGTCCTGTCTTGGAATGCTCCCAGAGCTCTAAGAATGTTGGTGTTGAGCAGTGACACAGGGTTCTGTTCTAGAGCTCTGTGATAGAACTCTGTGAGCAGCTGACTCCTCCTACAGTCCTGCGTGCAGCAAAGGGAGTTTAAAGCTTCAGGTGGGATCCTAATACCACTGGAAATCGAAAAGAAGAAATGCAATGATTTACATTAATAATATCATGAACAATGCGGTGTCATAGTTTTACTCCATGGATAACATTGACATTAATTACAAAGAGTTGAGTGACAGCCAGCGTCCTTGTAATTTGAGTTACTGCACAAGGATGTGTTGAGCAGTCAGCAAGAATGATGTATTTACTGTGTTTCTATTGGCTACAGTCAGAGTGACATGATATTATACCAATGAGAGATATTATTGGGCTAGTCCACTTCTATAACTGCATTCATGGGGCAGATTCAGAGGGGGCAGGTTTTTTCCCCATCTTGATTTAAGCAAGGTGAGAAATATGGAAATATTCTCTCAGTATATCTCTCTTTGAAAGTGTAGATGGGTCTCATATCACTGGCATCAAAGAACGCCACCTCCCCCCGTCACAGTCCAGTTGAACTCTGATCTTCTGGGGCTTCTTCTCCAGAGTGAGTCGTGTCCCTGGTGAGGTTCCTGCCCAGTACTGATCCCCATTCCTCAGGGCTACAGCCCAGTATCCTGCTCCTGGGTTCAGAGTGATCTTCCCTTTCCTCTGGCTCGACTCTCTTGTCACACCCACAGTCCAGTCAGTTTTGTTTCCAACTTCAGCATCCCAGTGTTTCCCCGAGGTAAATCCCTCCGAGCCCAGCACATTAACACAGGGATCAAACCGCTCTGGGTTGTCAGGAAGCTGCTGTCTCTCATTCTGTCTCTCACACTTGTTAGATCCTCAGACACCACGAGCCCGGGTGCTGCTGTGTTGGGATCCAGAGCCACTGGAGCTGAGAGAGGAAACGAGAGACAGAGTTAGAAACACCTACCTGCACACTAAAGCATTGCAATACATTAGGAGGCAGGAGCTGTATATTCCACTTAATTATAAAGCGTCATTTCAGGTATTATTATTCAACATCAAAGAATTTTAAAAAGCAGAAATGTGCCCGTACCAAAATGTGAACCTGTTTAATCACAGTGTGTAAAAACCCAGCCCTGATTGGCTGAGAGGCTGTACAGTACATACATACTGAAATAATGTCAGGCTGAATGATCTGAGTAGAACTGTGAGAATTGTAGCTGCTCCCAGAGTTCTATCACAAAGCTCTAGAACAGAACACTGTGACACTGCTCAGCACTAACATTCTTAGAGCTCTGGAAGCATTCCAAGACAATGGGCTGAACTCAGAGTTCTACTGCAGGAGTTTCTTAACAAGGAGTTGCAAAAAGAGCAACTGCCCCACAGGACTCACTGTGTTCAACAATCTCCAGCATCTTCTGCCATACTTTGTACTTCAGAGAGCCCAGGTGCTCGGCTACATCTATCAGCGCTCCTGAAACACACTGTGGATCCTGCAGCGTGCACTCGGCTCTGCAATCATATTCAGGAGCTAGTGCTGCTCTGTGTTTCAATACAATACAAGAGAGGGAGACAGGCTAGGTCTTACATACCTGCTCTGTGTGTCTGTGTACTTCTGAAACAAAGGAAAACAAAACCAAAGAGCATTAAAGTGAATCTCAGGTGGCACAGGAATATATGGGAATGAGGAGGGAACTCTGGGCTACTTTCCTTCATTTAGTATTTTGAATATTCACAGAAACATATCCTTTCCAGTTCCTTCAGCAGCATATAACACACTGCACTACTGTTTTATTTGTAGAATGAGCGGCACAAGCACTGGATCACAAGAACAATGTGGCTGGCATGGGGGTAAAGCGGGCGATATACGCTGGTATGCATACCAGTAAGAAAAAAAAACTGACAGCAAATATAGATATATATATAAATGTTATACTACTGCAAAACACCCTGCCCGGACCTCTTCAGTTCCCTCCTCTATCTCCCCTGATGACTTTGCCTCCTTCTTCTCTTCTAAAATCTCAGATATCCGCAAACTCTTTAACACCTCTCCCTCCCCCGCACCCCCTCCTGCTCCAACCCCTGCACCCACTACATCCCCTACTTACTCGCCCTCCTTCTCCACCTTCTTGCCCCTCTCAGACTCTGACCTCTCCTCCCTGCTCCAGGGTCACAAACCCACCACGTGTGCCTTGGACCCCCTCCCCACTCACCTCTTTCAAGCTGCTGCTCCTGCTCTACTCCCCTTCATCTCCTCCCTCCTCAACACCTCTCTACTTTCTGGTATCTTTCCCTCTGCCTTCAAAAAAGCCTCTATCACTCCCCTCCTCAAAAAACCTACCCTCGACCTATTATTGAATTGTGGTTTGTCACACTTGAACAATAGTTATTGGATGTCTTGCTCTTATTGTATTACTTGTATTGTAACACTTGAAATGTATTTGCTTACGATTGTAAGTCGCCCTGGATAAGGGCGTCTGCTAAGAAATAAATAATAATAATAATAATAATAGTACCAGTCAGATCTTACTAATAGGCTTCAAGTTGAATTTTGTCTGCTTTAAGCCAGCCGAAGCAATCTAAGACTGAGCAACACAAAAACACCTGAGCGACTGGAGGGATATTGATGCCTCATGCCAGTCTTGGCAGTCTCCGTTGCACAAACACATTGTGTGGGCACATGTATAATCATCTGTTCCCTTTGCATTCACAATAAGAGCATGCCACACACAGTTAATCAATCCCTACCTGCAGGAATACGATGCCTTCAGCTTCCATCTCCTGTTCTATCACTCGGATTGTGTCTGAAAGGGATGAGATTTCGCAATGTTTGTGTCTATAACAAGAAAGAGGACGCTTTAGAATTTGTTTGGGTGTCCAGTGAAATTGTACGTTCTGTATTTTTGTAAATCAGTAATCTAGTTAGTTTACCTCGATGCGCTCTGCTGTTTCATCACATCCTTCTTTAACTTTATTGAAGGTTTTCAGCTTGTCCTTCAAGGGCTCCAGCGCAGTCTTGAGTTCTCCCTGAGCTTGCACATCACTGCTAACACATGCCTGGCTAGTAACAATATGAATGCAGTGAGTGAGAAATCCCCTCAGCCCTGAGAATGCTGTGTGCAGTAAAAATATTCTTCACTGAAATAAGCAATATTCCTGGTTTGAAACGCCTTGTTTGAAAGCCGCTTTCAACAGCACAGCGCTAACCCTTCCCTGATGTAACTATCACTGACACTGTTATCTGCTCCGTTATTGAATCGTATTTTGTCACATACTTGTTCTTGCTAGAACAGAAGTGTGGCAGGATAGCAGCAGAAGGAAGACTCAGAGACAGAAAGTGCAGTGAAACCAAAATATTTTAATTAACAAAACACAAAATAAAAAGGCACGATGGCCAACCAAAAAGACAAACACAAAAACAGGCTTTAAACAAATCAAAAAGAACCTCTCACACACTCTCTCTCACACACGTCGTCTCACAGTTACAAACACTCTCCTCCTAACATACCCAACCACTCCCTTTTATACAGGTGCCTGGGCTAATTGGGCAATTCGCACCTCATTAGCCCAGGCACATTCCACACATTCCTCACACATAAATTCACTGAACCACACCCCAAACTCACTCACATCCACTCTAAACAATACAAAAAACACAGAACCACCACAAAATAGGCTGCACACCCCATCACAAGAAGTCATTGCATTTTATCTTGATCTTAATTGTATTATTACTTGTACTGTGAGTCTTGAAATGTATTTTTGTTTACGACTGTAAGTCGCCCTGGATAAGGGAGTCTGCTAAGAAATAAATAATAAATAATAACAATAATATGGAAAAAAACATATTTTTAATATATGGTAGAAAAGTATGATCCTTATCAAATCAAAGAGGATGTTTATAGCAAGCTCTGAACCACAAAAGCATTATATTGTGTTAATAATATTAATGCTGATGTTATTTAGTAAGTTTATTGTGTTACGTGTTCCCATGTGTTGCTACAACTGTTTATGTAAGGCGTGTGTATTGTTTTAATTGTTTTTTTCTTTTAACATTTGGACCACTTTTTTTAAACTTTTAAATTGCATTCCCCACCTCAAGATGGCTTCCCATGTACCTGAACGGACCTCTCAGAACTACATTTCCCATCATCCTCCTGCTCACATATGTAACTGAGATGGATTTACCAGTAAGCATACTTTACAGAAAGTATGTATTTTTCCAATGTCGCTTATATATAGAGAGAGAGAGACACAGAGAGAGAGAGAGAGAGAGAGACATGTTGCATTGTTCTACTCTGATGCATTATGAGCATCAACAATTTACTCAAAGCCTCCACTAGTGTTTTCTACTCTTATAACAACCTTGACTTGCATAAAGAAGGAAACACATTGAGTGAAATAGCTTGCATCACTCGATTTTCAAGGTGTGGAACCCGAAGCATAATCAACAAGTACAGAGAAACATCACCTGTAATTGACAAACCCAGGACTGGAAGACACAAGAAAGCTGTCTAACAAGGATGAGCTGTACCTGAAGATTCCTTAAGGAATAGGAAGAAGACAAGCGTTGAATTGACAATAGAATTGGCAGAAGGCACAGGTGTCGCTTGTCCATCAACTGTACGAAGGTCACTCTTGAAATCAGGACTTGAAGGATGTGTTGCAGTAAGAATACCTCTGTTAAGAAAGGGGAACAAGACTAAAGGGCTAAAATATGCACAAGAACACAGACATTGGACGATGGAACAATGGTCAAAGGTGCTTTGGACTGTTGATCATCCATGCTTACTGGTAAATCCATCTCAGTTACATATAGGAGCAAGAATGATGATGTTTGTGGTAAGCACGAGAGATCACAAAAACACCAAGCAGCCAGCGATGCTCGGAAAACCAGCGCTTCAATAACATCTTTCGTTGTCAAAGGAATAACAGAGATCAACAACGTTACACATGAAGAGACTTTTACATGTTGTGACTGGTTCAGCAAATCTGCAGTAGGCACATTCCCACACTCACTAACTGCAAAGTATTCTGCAGGAAAAAGTCACACAAATAGTGAAAGAGCATTTCTGTTAGAATTTCAGCATCAGCATTGCTTTAGAAATTCAGATTGATTGATGATATGTGTTCATATACAGCAATAGTGTGTTTAAACTAGAAGATAGTTGACAATGAAGTGTTACTGACAGTTACTGTGTTTCCCATCACAGTATGTTAACTCTACTTGTAGATAATCCATTAAGTATTAACTAAAGTGTGAAGCTTCCCGGTGTTTTGTTCATTTTTTGAAAGAACAAACTAATACAGATCTAAAAATTTTTAAAAAATATATATTTCTTAACCAATCTGCTTATTTACATTTTTGTAACTGTAACGGTTTTCTTTTTGTTTCAGAAAAAATAAAATTCAAAAACTTCCATTTGAGAGAATTATTTGTTAATACAAACTGTATTTGTAGCTGTTGGAAAACATGGAACAAGTATTGAATAGCAGTTTGCTACGCATGAGGAATGACAGGGCTGTATTCATGTTATTTTTCTGAAAAGTGATTTAACATTGGATAGAAAAAACCGTTAGTTCCAAAAATGCAAGCACTGCTGTAATAGATGAAGGCTGGCTATATACTCTGGGTATAGAGATACTTGCACTGCATTGACTCCGAGCAAGCAAGAAATAATAGCAGCTTCATTGAGCAATGGATGGTAGCAGAGAGCTGAGAAAAACACCAAGTTAACATATATTTAACTATATTTAAACAACCGCACATTAGAAGTAAATTGAAGGCAAAATGGTAGAGAAGTCACCCTGAAGTTATGACAACTGAAAAGGATTCTTTTGTGTCAAAGCAAATGACTATCCAGCAGCACAAGGTTGTACAAACAAGTCCTTTGACCTCCAGCCCTGACATGAAAGACGTTTGCCCTTTGGGGAGTCCACTGTGGGGTATAAAACTTAGAATATACAGCTGGTTTATGAGGGGGGTCATAAAGCTAGTCTTCAGTGGGATCTGGAAGGAGCCAGACACTTCAAAGGGGCTGATAAGAGATTTGTAGATTTGTATAAACTAATCAAGAGAAACTTGTTTTTTTCCTGATTGGAGTGCACATGGTACATAGTGACCGGAATAATGCATTGTCCCTTTGCCATTGGTTGAGTGTTATAGGAAGAGGAGGAGAGAGACACCTATGCAGAAGGGTATTTAATGTCATGTAAAAGATGTAACAACTGGTAATCAGTTCTATACTTGGACTGGTTTCCCTGCATGTATGAAATAAACTTAACACTGATTAAGAAATGGCGTCTGTGCAGTTTCTTAAGAAACATCGATACTCACGTTTTAAGTTACATCAGTAGCCTAATGACCTCGAGCCTCATCTGAAAAAAAACATGTCCTGTCAGGAGAACTTTTGAAACCAGACAACAAACACTTTCTATTGCAGCAGTTTAACAAAATAACTTACCCAATGGGAGGGGTGAGCTTGCATGAGATGAACACAAATGCTTCAATTTGGGACGTCATTGCAGGGGTAAGTAGATTTTATTTTATAAAACAAAATGGTTTCTCTCTACTAAGGATAGTGCGCAATGCATCAAACTGTGTGATTGATCTCTGTGCTAGGACTCCAAGATTGGTGCCTCAAGGCTGTGGGATCAGTAATGTATGACTATTATCTCGTGTGTTCTGAACTTATATACAAGCTTAAATAAGGCTGTATTTGATACTGGTTCTGCAAGCCACAGCTGCATATTGCTTAGCTTTAAAAGTTGTCTGTTTGTCCTGTGTTGATAATTTTTCTTATTGTATGATTTATAAAAAGAATATAGGAAATAATCACAGAAAATGCTTCCCGTAATAAACTGATTTTTAAGTTTTTTGTCTGCAATAAAACCAAGAGCTTCCAGGGGCCTAACCAGACCCCCTCCTGAAATCTAACATGGCGCCCTGACAAATGAAACTGCATTGCTATAAAAAGACAGGTGTTGCATTCTCAGTTTTAGATTCACAAATTACTATAGGAGGCTGTGTGGTCCAGCGGTTAGCGAACAGGGCTTGTAAGCAGGAGGTCCCCGGTTCAAATCCCACCTCAGCCACTGACTCATTGTGTGACCCTGAGCAAGTCACTTAACCTCCTTGTGCTCCGTCTTTCGGGTGACGTAGTTGTAAGTGACTCTGCAGCTGATGCATAGTTCACACACCCTAGTCTCTGTAAGTCACCTTGGATAAAGGCGTCTGCTAAATAAAGAATATAAAATGTTTTGTTTTTTTTCATAAACTAGTGTCGACAGTGTTATAATCGTTAATCAGGCCATTCAGTCCAGAACTAAAATTCGTTATCATGTTTCAAACTAGTTAAGCTTGTATGTTCTCAGGCAACCAAACCGATATCTTGTTTCAGGTCTGCCAATAGTAGTGACTTATTTCAATCACGGAAACAAAGCAAATACATTGTGCCAAGTTTACACAGCAGTTAACTCGTATACACACACAGCACTAGCAACAACCAGGGAGAGGAAGGACAGGCGCACACATACAGATACAGAAGTGGCACACCTAAATAAGTCAATTAGTGAAAATATATATAACAAATACACTCAGTGAAGCGTAAATTAAAATATACTGGAATATTTAAAGGAAATGTGAATAGAATTATAAATTAACCACCGTGTGCAATCGCACAATGGCAGAGCGCTCACGGTGCAGAAAACACATCTACATTGAGGACACAGGAAGCACTTCCCTTGCAGTGATGAGCAGAGGTCATGGCTTGAAGATTGCTGATGCTTCTACTTGAGATATTTCATGCTATGGGGACGCTCTGCCTCCAGTGTGTTTATTTAAGCATAACAAGCTAGTGAGTAAATTGGTTAAACTGGTGCTGCTACAACTGTTTAAATAACGAACCTGTAACATCCTGACAACTTTTTACACATAACTTTAAAGTCTGTTTCAAAGCTCTTTTCAGAATGTCTGCTCTAGTGCACTGGGGTTTGAGATCTGTCTTCTAATAGAGTGGGGAAAAAATCACAACAAGTGCTCTGGCTTTTCTGTTCCGTGCCATATCATGGATCGTTATCGCTGTGTTACCTGTTTAACAATGTGGGTAACAATCCTGACACTATCAGTGTACAAGAGCGGACATTTTGAAAAGAGCTTTGAAACAGACTTTAAAGTTCTAAGTGCATGTTATCAGGCTGTTGTAGCAGCACGTGGGACGTGTAAGGCTTTATTTTTCAGAACCTCGCTACTTACTCTTTAATGGTGTATACCTCGTAGCAATCTGCACATAATACATTGAGAGTGGCTTGCTACATCGAATCAGAAGTAATAGATTCAGTTATTAGAGCTATCAGTCCTGGAGTAAGTCTGAAAAGTCACCTATCTGCTGGTTTTACTCCAGCTGAGCTCTCAATTACTTAACTAGATCCTTAATTGAAATGATAATTTGCTTAATGTGACCTTTTTAATTGTTTTCAGCTCTTAAACAGTTGCAGAGTTCAAGTTACTTATAAAATGTTGTAGCCAACTTGAAATCTGAAACTGTTTAAGAGCTGAAAACAAGTAAGAGGGTATAATTAAGCAAATTATCAGTTAAATTAAGGGTTTAATTAAGTAATTGAGAGCTCAGTTGGAATGAAAACCAGCAGACCAGGATTGGCAACCTGTGACCTAGAGGGCAAACCAATAATGACTGTCTTTATCTAGAGTAAGTCAACTGCTGAAGTCTTTACCAACACAACAGAAATGTACCAGCAGCCATACTCTGCAGTGAAAGACCAGAAGGAAACTGCGTGCATGTTAATTACAGTATACTGCCAGACACTACATATTTCATTATTGATAGATAGTATATTCTATTTTCAAACCTTGTAATCCACGGCAGCTTCTTCCACTGGGCAGACTCTGTGATTTGCGTGCTTTCTTGAAGTTTGACACACGAGACAGATCACCTCTTTGTCGTCCAAACAGAACAGCTTCAGTTTTTCATTATGCAGATTGCAGAGCACTCCAGGGGGTGCATTAATGAAGGGATTGAACATATTCCTGAATATTCCTGCCATACCCTCATGAATTCAGGAGGTAGCAGCCTGCCTTGCTCTCTGTAATGGCGTATGTCAAAATCACAGAACTTTCAAATCCTTTTACTTTCATTTGCTGCTGATAGAAAATGAGCAAAAAAAGATGCCATACCTGTATTTCAAGTTGCAGATTCCTCAAGTGGGTGGGATTGTACTGAGTTTGCAGGCAAGGTTTTGAACTCCTGCAACTTTGCTTGTGGTTTGATTAAGCAGACACATTAATGCCTGAGTTTTCTTCAAGGAGGGCTCAGCCTCAGTTTCTACCCCGGCACCTGGAGTTTAGTCCATACAGGTGAACCTCTGGCACTGACCACCGTTACACTGATCTACAATATGGAGACAATCACTCCTGAAAGAGCTGTTCTGAATCGCTTCGGGGACTGGTTCTGTTTGAGTGGGACTGGAACAGTATTAACCTGTGGGGTGTGAGAGAGCCTTAAATGTTCTGGAAAATAACTGGACGGAGTCTCCCTTGTAAACTTAGTACAAAACAACTCAGTAGTCCTCAGTAGTTCTCTCAAGTTGTTTCTTTCTCATTGTGTGAGATTAGCACTGAAAGCAAACTGACTGCAGCAAACTGTTAAACAACAAGCAGGGTTGTCTTACAGAACATACAGATAACCCTGTTCAGATCTCCAGCAGTGACCAGCGCTCATTTAAAGTGTGCTATTGAACTAGCCCTGTGCTGTGTGTTTAGAAGCCAGCTGACAAACCGTTTAGTTTTCCAGACTCCACTAAACCTCTCTGTTAATAATTTTATAATAATACATTACTAGTACTGTACTAGTGCCATCCCATGCATAGGAAACATAGCAAAACAAAACAATATTTTTTATGTTTACTGGGATACTAGTTGCTGAGGACCGTCTTCATTTGTTTGATTTATAATAAGTTATTAGAGCCAACAGGGAGTGGCTTGCTCTGGAACATGGTCTAGGAATAAGGGCCAGCCCCAATTAGGGGGCCGTGCCCCCCCAGTTTGGACAGGGTACCCCCACCACCACTTCAGATCCCAGATTCAGATACAAATCTATGACTAATCATTAATGACAGCAGTTAAACACAAAAATCGAACTATTTAAGGGTCCCTTTTTCTCGCAGTATGTGACGTTTTCTAATCTGTGCATTTCGAGAGTCATAATCCAGTCCAGTCCGTTGAAAGTAAGCAGTTTGTGTCCATCCGTTACTTTACAGCAGTTTGGTGTGTGTGTGTGTCGATATCTGTTTATTGCATTCCCTTTGGGCCTGCTCACTGTATGTATTGTGTTCATTCCAACTTGAAGCTCAGAAGTAAGGGTTGCTAATACATTAAGAAGAACTCTGATCTTCTTTCTGGGGCTTCTTCTACAGAGTGAGTCGTGTCCCTGGTGAGGTTTCTGCCCAGTACTGATCCCCATTCCTCAGGTCCAGTATCCTGCTCCTGGGTTCAGAGTGATCTCCCCTTTCCTCTGGCTCGACTCTTTTATCACACCCAGAGTCCAGTTTTGTTTCCAACTTCAACGTCCCAGCAGTGTTTCCCTGAAGTGAATCCCTCCGAGCCCAGCACATTAACACAGCGATCAAACCGCTCAGGGTGAGTGTGAGAGTTAGTGTGTGAGTGTGCTGCTCGTTATATTCATATGAAAAGAAGTTAGACGCTTTCGACAAAGTGTCTTTTTCAATGTGTTTAAAATAAATCAGGCTGTGATTATCTATAATTGGATGGAATCATTTTTTGTAAATTTTCTCTCTGCTGTCAAATGTACTGCCTTTCAGATCGCTGGGATCCCGTGCTGCAGTCCAGGGATTGTGCTCCAAACTGGCCCTAAATCTGCACTTTTTATAGCAACATTAGGCAACAAGGTGAATTTAAAAGATGTGTATCTAGTTAAGGACTGGTTGGAACAAAAAATCTGCACTGGATTTGCCCACAAAGCAAGTTCAATCCTGACTGACACAGACAGCGAGGGTCCCACGTTTGAGTAAATGCAACCACTGAGCCGTCTGGCTCCTATAACAGGGTTTCCCAACCCTGGTCCGGGGGGGGGGGGGGGTCTGCTGGTTTTCATTCCAACTGAGATCTCAGTTTTAATCAAACCCTTAATTGAACTGATAATGTGCTTAATTAAACCTTTTTATAACTGTTCTGAGCTCCTAAAAAGTTGCTGATTTCAAGTTCCTTATAAAATTGTACAGTTAACTTGAAATCTCCAACTGTTTAAAAGCTGAGAAAACTGGAACTGGGAATTCCTGCCTTGGAACAGCGGCAGCTCCATGCTTGTTTCTCCCGCAACTATGACGTCTCGGAGCTTGCACGCTACCTGTGTTCTGATTGGCGACGGCGATTTTTAAGGGGGCGGGATGATGACCAAAGACGGAAGTCCTGAAGCATTGAAGAATAATACAAAGTTAAAAAATAGCATTTACCCCCACGTTTATAATCACCGGGACCGGAGATGGGAGGGGAGGGCTACACACTCTAGTTTTGTTTTGTGTTTCGGCCCAACGTGCTGTAAGAACCCAGAGCCCAATACATCTGGGATATGTGGCACACATTTTGTATCGCTAATTGGGCCGATGAAAACAACCCCATAATCTCAGCCTAAAAGTTAAAAAAAAAACATTCAACTATTATAATAATGCTTTATTAAATGCGGGTTATTTTAATGAAAACTTCCCGTAGCATCTCATATGAGCAGTTATATTAATCAAGGTTGGCGAGTCTTTTTTTTTTAACCAAAACTAAACAGGCCTAAATAAATACATAAATAAATAAATAAATAAATAAAAACAGACAAAATAACTTTATACAGCATTTCGCTGAATCTATATAAGCACTGAAATCACATCTGATGGAAAACTAAAATAGTCATGTTTTAAAATAGTCTATCTGTGTGTCTATTAGCCAATGATCGTTTACTATAGCGGTGTATCATGGAATATAATTGTATTAATGAACTAAAATAAATAGGGGTGGATGCGGTGGTGTCGCTTGGCCTTGGTGCAATGTAATTTATACTGAAATACTTTCAAACTAGTCTCTACGGTCCTGAGTGTGCCTGAGCGCGACAGGCTGGTGTGTGTGTGTGTTGTATTTAGCCGACGGGAGACCCGCACAACGAGCACACATATTTTACACTTTCCTCCGTTTTCAACCCCGTACCCCGCCGGAATATCTCGGATATACCCTGGTCCACGATGGGGAAGGAGGTGAACGGAGTGTCGCGGAGCCGGTTTGAGGTCGGTATTGATTCTTAAAACGATCAGAAATCTCAAATAAAAAACAAAACCGTGTCTCTAGGTTCGACATGGGGCTGGTTGAAATACTAGGAAACAAGAGGGGGGGGTGGGGATCCAAACGAATGTGTGTGTTTTGTTTTTTTAAATTAACACAGTTGTATTTTTACACCAAAATACTGACTCGGATTAGTGTGTTAGCAAAATAAATAAATGCAGGAGTTATGCATGCTCGTGAAACAGACGCGTCTGATTGTAATGTCGCAGAGATTAAAATAACATGTATTTACAGTTGACAAAGTTAAACGCAATAATATTATTTTCCGGGGGCATGCCTTTTTGTATTAATATTTTGACAGGAGGGTTTTGTTTAGTATCGTATTGTTAATGCAGTTCTGTTTTAAAAGGCCATTCATTTCCCCTTTAGAACTCTTTCTCTTGCAAACAAACAAAAAAAAATACGCAGTACTGTCTATCCTGCGGACGACACTCTCCAGCCGAGCTTGTAATTAACACAATAAAACAAACTAGATGAAATAAAACGAAGCGAGTGGGTCCCTTTCTGTTTAGTTGCACAGCAAATTCGTTGCATTTTATTTATTTGCGTTGCATCGGCAGAGCTGTATGGATAATGGCGGCGGCTGGGCCACACACAGGCTGCACAGCTGACGGTGACAACGTTGATAAACTTCTCTCACGATCCGGGGTGATTTTTCAAGATGAAAATGAATACCCCGTATCATAATCGCACCAGTTTTACGCGTATAAAAAAAAGAATACCATTACAAGTCCACTGCCGTAGTTTATATTTTGTATTGAGTGCGTTTGTTTTTGTTTCTGGGTTGTCAAACTTTTCACTGTTTTGGTTTTAGTGTAATGGTGGTAGTTCCGTAAATCGTTACAAAGCGGGTGGCAGTACATTTTGCACTGTGTTATGGTGTCAAGGAGGCAGTGTGTGGTTCTCGGTGGTTTTATATTAACCTCCGAAGGCCCTGGCTTGTGTGGGATTTATGCGGTTTCTATTTATTTTTAACGGCGCAACAGCTGATATAAGGTCAGGATCTAGGCCGTGCCAGGGGCTTCATCACCACACAAACCTCTGTAACGTTTCATTAATAAACCCACTTTACCAACAATAATGCGCCTCATTCCTGTCTTGTTTGGTTGCTCTTAACCATTGGTTTCGCCCCTTTTAAAACGTTTGACATTTTGGTAAAGACACATTTAAAAGCATTTTTAAATACGGTATTAGTTACCAAGAGTCTGGCATAACCTGTGTTGTATACTGTGTTAACGAACAATTTGTTTTTTAAGACAAGTCTGGACTTGTTTTTTTTTATCACCTAAGTATTGTTGTATTAGAAGAAGCGGCTTTCTTAGTTCCTAGCCATATGGAGTATATCATAATATATATGTTTGAATAATGTTGGTAAGACGTTTCCTCTGTCGGTAGATCCGGGCTGCTGGTTTGATTACAAACACGCTACTCCCGCACCAAACCGGACTTTTTAATGATTTTTCTTACTGGGGGGGGGGGGGATTTGAAGGGAGTGACCATTCCTCGCTAACATTGATAAAGTGCTTGTGTTATTTGTGAGAAGGGAGGGGGAGCTGGGCTGTGTGTTGATTTGTTTACTGCCAGGTAACTAACTGCAGGCATTAAAGACACAGGTGTCTAATTCGGTGAATGCGGAGGGGGGAGGGGGAGGGGGAGGGGGAGGGTACTTTTCATGGAGTCTGGGGCTCGATGCTGGGCGATAATGACCGGCTCAGTTGTTACCAACAACACTGTCACCGTTGGTTTTCATATTGAACTGGGTTGTGTTTAGATATATTTACATTTTTGTGTGGCCCAGGGTTGGAAATACGAACACAGCGGTTTGAGCCATTCTTGGTTTTACTAAGAGTTTTTAGTAAGACACACCTGAGCTTGTTACATACTCACTGTGGCTAATCAAGCTTGCAGTAAAATCTGGAATGGGTGAAATTGCTATGCTATAGGAGTCTTATTTCCATTCCTGCTACATTTGCTCACAGAATGCTGTCATGTTCACTGTTCAGTGTTGCTGTTCTCTCCCTCAGTGTCGTGTTCAGTGTTGCTGATGTTGCTGTTCTCTCCCTCAGTCTCGTGTTCAGTGTTGCGGTCTCTCCCTCAGTCTCGTGTTTAGTGTTGCTGTTCTCTCCCTCAGTGTCGTGTTCAGTGTTGCTGGGCTCTCCCTCAGTGTCGTGTTCAGTGTTGCTGGGCTCTCCCTCAGTGTCGTGTTCAGTGTTGCTGATGTTGCTGTTCTCTCCCTCAGTCTCGTGTTCAGTGTTGCTGGTCTCTCCCTCAGTCTCGTGTTCAGTGTTGCTGGTCTCTCCCTCAGTCTCGTGTTCAGTGTTGCTGGTCTCTCCCTCAGTCTCGTGTTCAGTGTTGCTGGTCTCTCCCTCAGTCTCGTGTTCAGTGTTGCTGGTCTCTCCCTCAGTGTCGTGTTCAGTGTTGCTGGTCTCTCCCTCAGTGTCGTGTTCAGTGTTGCTGGTCTCTCCCTCAGTGTTGCTGGTCTCTCCCTCAGTCTCGTGTTCAGTGTTGCTGTTCTCTCCCTCAGTGTCGTGTTCAGTGTTGCTGGTCTCTCCCTCAGTGTCGTGTTCAGTGTTGCTGGTCTCTCCCTCAGTCTCGTGTTCAGTGTTGCTGGGCTCTCCCTTAGTCTCGTGTTCAGTGTTGCTGGGCTCTCCCTCAGTCTCGTGTTCAGTGTTGCTGGGCTCTCCCTCAGTCTCGTGTTCAGTGTTGCTGGGCTCTCCCTCAGTCTCGTGTTCAGTGTTGCTGTTCTCTCCCTCAGTCTCGTGTTCAGTGTTGCTGGGCTCTCCCTCAGTCTCGTGTTCAGTGTTGCTGGGCTCTCCCTCAGTCTCGTGTTCAGTGTTGCTGGGCTCTCCCTCAGTCTCGTGTTCAGTGTTGCTGGGCTCTCCCTCAGTCTCGTGTTCAGTGTTGCTGGGCTCTCCCTCAGTCTCGTGTTCAGTGTTGCTGGGCTCTCCCTCAGTCTCGTGTTCAGTGTTGCTGGGCTCTTCCTCAGTGTTTTGTTCAGTGTTGCTGTTCTCTCCCTCAGTCTCGTGTTCAGTGTTGCTGGTCTCTTCCTCAGTGTCGTGTTCAGTGTTGCTGGTCTCTCCCTCAGTGTCGTGTTCAGTGTTGCTGGTCTCTCCCTCAGTGTCGTGTTCAGTGTTGCTGGTCTCTCCCTCAGTGTCGTGTTCAGTGTTGCTGGTCTCTCCCTCAGTGTCGTGTTCAGTGTTGCTGGTCTCTCCCTCAGTGTCGTGTTCAGTGTTGCTGGTCTCGTCCTCAGTGTCGTGTTCAGTGTTGCTGGTCTCTCCCTCAGTGTCGTGTTCAGTGTTGTGGTCTCTCCCTCTGTCGTGTTCAGTGTTGCTGGTCTCTCCCTCAGTGTCGTGTTCAGTGTTGCTGGTCTCTCCCTCAGTGTCGTGTTCAGTGTTGCTGGTCTCTCCCTCAGTCTCGTGTTCAGTGTTGCTGATGTTGCTGTTCTTTCCCTTCTCAGATGTTCTCGAACAGTGACGAGGCCGTCATCAACAAAAAGCTGCCAAAAGAGCTGCTGCTGCGGTAAGTGTGATACCCGGTCACTAGGGGGCACTACCCTCACTAACACCCTCACTCACTAACACCCTCACTAACACCCTCACTCACACTCACTCACACCCTCACTCATACAAACTCATATTATTATTATTTAGCAGACGCCTTTATCCAAGGCGATTTACAGAGACTAGGGTGTGTGAACTATGCATCAGCTGCACAGTCATACAACTACATCTCACCCGAAAGACGGAGCACAAGGAGGTTAAGTGACTTGCTCAGGGTCACACAGTGAGTCAGTGGCTGAGGAGGGATTTGAACCGGGGAGCGCCTGGTTACAAGCCCTTTTCTTAAACCACAGGACCACACACTCACTAACACAGTGGTTCTCAATCTGTGGTCCGCGCGCTCCCTTCAGGTGGTCCATGGAAAGGTTACATAATTACAGAAAGGAAGCAGCAGCATAGTTGATATAGATTCCATTGCAAACCTTAAACACTCGGCTACAGAAGCAGGAAGGAAATGCATACATGAAGAATATCTCCAAGTTAAAAAAAAAAAAGGGTCCAAACTCTCCGTCATATATAGTTTTGAAGTGTCTGCAACATGTTATTTGCTAGGGAGGGGTTGCGTTGCACTAACATAGGGCTGTAGTTGGGTTGGAGGCACGAAGCGAAGCTGAGTTTCAACCAACAAAGCCATATGTTCATGCAACACCACGCACAAGCCCTAGAGTGTGTTATCCCACTGATAAAACGGATACAATTTAAATATATATATATATATTTAAACTAACAATCTTATTATATATCCTTCTGCTTTGGAGAAAGAATAGTCTCTGAAATAAGGTTCTAGTGGGTATGATGTTATGTGGCAATTGGGTAGTTTGGTGTGCAAGAAACACAAAAAAGATCGCAGTGGATCAGGGGGTAAATGGAGCCGTGTAGCCTGGGTATGAATTAAGGTGGGTTATTTTTCATTATTCAAATCCTTCTTATTATTCAAATTCTTTGTTTTATTATATATTTAAGGTAAGACCATTTTATTTTTCTGTTGAAGTGTGCTCCCGGCTATACAGAATTCCTGGGGAGTACTCTTGACCGGCCAAATTACGCACTGAAGCACAGAATTCTCGTATCCGTCCGTTTACATTTTGAGACAAACCTGTTTTTAACACTAGAACCATTGGGTTTATGCGACTACCTAGAACCGCCAGCGGTAATCATTTTGACGGGTACATTTTAAACAGCTTCGATATGAAAATGAAACACAAACTGTCAGATACAACTCAAGTTTTATTTGTGAACATCATAGCTAACATTTGCATAGCAGAAACACTGTATTTAAATGAAAAAAATGAACATAAAAGGCTATTTTTTAAATAATGAAAAACTATAATAAAATAAACATTTCAAAAGAAGATATTGTGTATCCAGCTGTAAACGGGTTATATGTAGGCCTTTATACGCAATTGTAAAATCGAAATAATTATTTATAAAAAATAACATTAAAAAAAGAAAATAACTCATTTTCCATTGTGTAATGGGAATGCGCATTCAGGGAAACATACTTCAAAGTAATGTGCATTTACCACATACTGCTCTTTCACACTGAGCACAGATATCAGAAGTTTATTGCATTTTCTGTTGCGTGTGTCACTTGATGCGCACTGTATCCAGGTTGAGCTGCGTTTCCCTACCACTTTGCAGTTTTCTGATCGAAATGTTTCTGTCAAAGCTCTGTGGCTCGCATCATAAGAGATCTCTCCTCCTGATGTTTTCCCCGGTGCATTCATTGTACAAAACGAAGGAATTGATGGCTGCCATGTCCAGTACATTGTAAAATACAGCAACTGGACACAGATGATTGCTTTCACAGAGTACTAAGTTTTGCACAGGTGGTGGAAACTCACTTCTCGCTTTGTTTACTGTTCCAACCAGGCTGTGTGTTTTTTTGTTTTTTTTCTTCAACTGTTTTGCTAATTACAGTGAAATAAGAAATTGTCATTGGTAACATTCATCCCTTTTACTAAACACGGTTACATCAGCCTAACACATTGTCACCCAGTCTCTGACCAGCTGGGCGAGTTTCATCTTTGCACAGCTGGGGTAGGGTCCGCTGCCAGCCAAAACTTGATCCCAAATTTGACAGGTTTGTTTGACACCCTGCTTTTGTCGGAAACAGCTGCTTGTTCATGCAATGTTTTATGTTTAGCTTGAAGCAGACAATGCTGTTTGCAATGAAGTCGTTCCAAATTTCTGATGCCAAGGCAAATATATCTGTAGTTGCTCTCAAATCAAAACACAAAAAAATCAAGATTTCTCGAAATATTCTTGTAATAGTAATATTATAAGACAGCAGACTATATATGCTCATGTAGACAGCCAGACAGCAGTTCTCCAAGGAATTGATAGGATCACAATAGATATTTGGATAACACATATCTAGACGTCAAGAGCAATATTCTATTCAAATACATACTGCTGTAAACTCAGCGTAGCTACAGATAACAAACTGGCTTGTATACATATACAAAATAGCGTATTGTAGGTTATAGTAACAATAAAAGCGTGTATTGTAACAAGCTGTCAAAATTACTACTTTTGGCGGTTCTAGATAGAAGTGATCATAACTTTTGACTTTCTGATTCTGACTTTCAAACGCTGTCAGTATGTTTAATACATGTATTTAGGAAAAGTCAAGAACAGACAACCTCGGATCTTTAACACACGCAGCGTAATTTAAATTTTAAAAGTGAAAACCGTCACACACACACACACACAATCAGCGTGCAGCATCGCCACTGCACTAACACACTCGCACACACACACAATCAGCGTGCAGCATCGCCACTGCACTAACACACTCGCACACACACACACAATCAGCGTGCAGCATCGCCACTGCACTAACACACTCGCACACACACACAATCAGCGTGCAGCATCGCCACTGCACTAACACACTCGCACACACACACAATCAGCGTGCAGCATCGCCACTGCACTAACACACTCGCACACACACACAATCAGCGTGCAGCATCGCCACTGCACTAACACACTCGCACACACACACAATCAGCGTGCTGCATCGCCACTGCACTAACACACTCGCACACACACACAATCAGCGTGCAGCATCGCCACTGCACTAACACACTCGCACACACACACACAATCAGCGTGCAGCATCGCCACTGCACTAACACACTCGCACACACACACAATCAGCGTGCAGCATCGCCACTGCACTAACACACTCGCACAAACACACACAATCAGCGTGCAGCATCGCCACTGCACTAACACACTCGCACACACACACACACACACACACAATCAGCGTGCAGCATCGCCACTGCACTAACACACTCGCACACACACACACACACAATCAGCGTGCAGCATCGCCACTGCACTAACACACTCGCACACACACACACACACACACAATCAGCGTGCAGCATCGCCACTGCACTAACACACTCGCGCACGCACACACACACAATCAGCGTGCAGCATCGCCACTGCACTAACACACTCGCACACACACACACACACACACACAATCAGCGTGCAGCATCGCCACTGCACTAACACACTCGCGCACACACACACACAGCCAATCAGCGTGCAGCATCGCCACTGCACTAACACACTCGCACACACACACAATCAGCGTGCAGCATCGCCACTGCACTAACACACTCGCGCACGCACACACACAATCAGCGTGCAGCATCGCCACTGCACTAACACACTCGCACACACACACAATCAGCGTGCAGCATCGCCACTGCACTAACACACTCGCACACACACACTCAATCAGCGTGCAGCATCGCCACTGCACTAACACACTCGCACACACACACACACACAATCAGCGTGCAGCATCGCCACTGCACTAACACACTCGCACACACACACACACACACACAATCAGCGTGCAGCATCGCCACTGCACTAACACACTCGCACACACACACACACACACAATCAGTCACACACGAGCTCACTAACACACTCGCACACTCTTCACACAATAATAATAACTTTAAATATTTGCCTTTCACAGCGAAGTGTCCCAAGGCGCTGCACAATCAAAATGTCCAAAATACAAATTCATTTATAAACATTGTAAACTTAAATACAAACAAGATAAAAGTAGAATTATCCAACTACATTGTTAAAAGCTGTGCCCACCCAGAGGAATAGGCTTGGGTGAAATGCATTGAAGAAGTCCTGAATCGGAAGACCTGAGCCGTCTCCCTGGGATGTATGGGCTCAGAAGGTCCGTGATGTCAGAAGAACCCTGACCATGTAGGGTCTTGTATGTCAGCAGCAGAATCTTGGAAGTGTCACGGGAACAGACAGGAAGCCAATGCAAACACGCAAGGACAGGAGTCATGTGTTCAGTCCGTCTGGGGCTCATCCAGCTGATAGATAGAGTAAAGCTGGGATTTAGACCCTCCCACCAGCAACTCGGGAAAATCCTTCTCTATCTGTGGTTCTCGCATCTGCCACTCACACCGACAGGGAAGATCACTCGCTCACTCAATCACGCACTCCCTAACTCACTCACGCACTCACTCACGCATTCCCTAACTCGCTCACTCAATCACGCACTCCCTAACTCATGCACTCACTCATGCACTCTCACTCACTCACGCACTCTCACTCACTCAAGCACTTCCTAACTCACTCATGCACTCTCACTCAATCACGCACTCCCTAACTCGCTCACTCACGCACTCTCACTCAATCACGCACTCTCACTCAATCACTCGCTCACTCACGCACTCCCTAACTCATGCACTCACTCATGCATTCTCACTCAATCACACACTCCCTAACTGGCTCACTCAATCACACATCTACCTCGCAATTCATTTCAATTCAATAAGCTTTATTGGCATGACAAGAATAAACAAGTTTTGCCAAAGCAATTACAATGTATGAGAAAGAAAAACAAACACGGTCGCAATGCATAAACAGACACAATGAAAAGACATATTTTCAGTGCAGATTAGTTTTTGTCTCTTAGACTGTGACAGGCAGTCACATTCTGCAGCTAGTCCACATGTCCCCACCTCTCCTAAAAATATTTGTAATTTTTCAGTTTCTGTGACTCGTGAATTTGGGGCAGTGCAGTAGGAAGTGGAGCTCTGTCTCAATGTGGCCTGGCTCACAGTGCTCACACAGTCTCCTCTCTCCTCTCTCTCTCTCTCTCTGCAGTAGGAAGTGGAGCTCTGTCTCAATGTGGCCTGGCTCACAGTGCTCACACAGTCTCCTCTCTCCTCTCTCTCTCTCTCTCTACAGTAGGAAGTGGAGCTCTGTCTCAATGTGACCTGGCTCACAGTGGTCACACAGTCTCCTCTCTCTCTCTCTCCTCTCTCTGCAGTAGGAAGTGGAGCTCTGTCTCAATGTGACCTGGCTCACAGTCTCCTCTCTCCTCTCTCTACAGTAGGAAGTGGAGCTCTGTCTCAATGTGACCTGGCTCACAGTGCTCACACAGTCTCCTCTCTCCTCTCTCTCTCCTCTCTCTGCAGTAGGAAGTGGAGCTCTGTCTCAATGTGACCTGGCTCACAGTGCTCACACAGTCTCCTCTCTCTCTCTCCTCTCTCTGCAGTAGGAAGTGGAGATCTGTCTCAATGTGACCTGGCTCACAGTGCTCACACAGTCTCCTCTCTCCTCTCTCTCTCTCCTCTCTCTGCAGTAGGAAGTGGAGCTCTGTCTCAATGTGACCTGGCTCACAGTGCTCACACAGTCTCCTCTCTCCTCTCTCTCTCTCTCCTCTCTCTACAGTAGGAAGTGGAGCTCTGTCTCAATGTGACCTGGCTCACAGTGGTCACACAGTCTCCTCTCTCTCTCTCTCTCCTCTCTCTGCAGTAGGAAGTGGAGCTCTGTCTCAATGTGACCTGGCTCACAGTCTCCTCTCTCCTCTCTCTACAGTAGGAAGTGGAGCTCTGTCTCAATGTGACCTGGCTCACAGTGCTCACACAGTCTCCTCTCTCCTCTCTCTCTCCTCTCTCTGCAGTAGGAAGTGGAGCTCTGTCTCAATGTGACCTGGCTCACAGTGTTCACACAGTCTCCTCTCTCTGGGTCTTCAGGTGGCTCTGTGTCGACCCTTTTCAATTGCTAAAGTGTGGTCGCTCAATCTGTATTTGGTCAGTTTTTGTTTTTGGTATCTGGTATTGTTTTTCAAGGCAGTGGCTATTTTAGATCTCACTGTGGCCTGATTAGAGCAGCTGTTGTGAGGCTCTGTGATGCTGATCTGGTTCTCCTCACAGAGCTTCTCCATCATGTAGTTGATGGTCTTTTTATTTGAGTAGCTCTCCTGGCTCTTCAGAGCTTTGAAACGGGTGGAGTCGGGGTTGCTTTGGTTCAGGTGTCTCCAGTACCTCAAAGCTCTCTTTTGTACAGTGAGCAGTGAGGGAAGACATCCTAGCTCGGCTCCACAAGCATTGCTTGGAGCATTTCTGTGCAACTGCAGGATGTTTTGGCACAATTCTACGTGTAAGATTTCTGTTGGACTTTTGTCCTGATTACTGTACTCTCAATTTAGAATGGGGACCCCAAATTTCACCCTCTCCCTCTCTCTCGCTATACATACACGCCAACAGGGAGCACTCTATTGTACACACACACTCTAGGGCAGGGGTCTCCCGCCCTGGTCCTGGAGAGGTACTGTGGTTGCTGGTTTTCGTTTCAACCAATCTCTCAGTTACTCAATTGAACCAATTATTGTCTTAATTAGTCAAGATTAACAGGTGTTCCAGATCTTTAGCCACTGATGATGTAAAGACACCTATATTACCTGTAGGACAGGGGCTCTCCAGGACCAGGGCTGGTGATCCCTGCTGTAGGGTAACAAGATAATAGGTGCAGGTCTCTGGGTTCTGCAGAGTTTAAAGTGCTGCTGTAATTAACAACGCTGACAGGAGACTGAGAAACCACACGCAGGAAACCTTCACACAGTCAGTCAGTGTGTGTGTGTGTGTGTGTGTGTGTGTGTGTGTGTGTGAGACAGAGAAAGAGTCTGCTGTGTGTGAGAGAGACAGAGAGAGTCTGCTGTGTGTGTGTGTGTGAGAGAGAGAGAGACAGAGAGAGTGCTTTGTGTGTGTGAGAGAGAGAGAGAGTCTGCTGTGTGTGTGTGTGTGTGTGTGTGAGTGAGAGAGAGAGACGGAGAGAGAGAGTACAGTGAGTACACCACACCATGGAGGGTATTTACAAAACGTGGATTCAGTTTGCTCTCTTAGAATTCTAGAACGTGTTCAGCTTTCCTTTTTGCTTTTCCACTAAAATGTATGTTCTGTTTTGCACGCTTTCGTTCAGTTGTTTTCAGTAATTATGTGATTTGGCTTTTTAGTTTCATACCTTTATTAACAGGGGTTTACCCAGCATGGTTTCTAGTCTGTCGATGTACAGAGTGTGTGTGTGTGATGGAGCGCTCTGCTTTGTATCTGTGGGACCTCCTTCCCATACAGTATGTGTTTATTAGTACAGTGGTGTGTGTGTGTCTGTGTGTGCGTGCGTGTCTTTGTTTTCTCATGTGAGTAGATGCTGTTAAGCTGGGGGGACACAAAGCCACTTTTTCAGGAACAGAGGCTTCAAACCTGGTTCCAGGAGACTTAGTTTGAGGTGGCTGTATGAAACCCCAAGTCTCCCCTGGTGTGTCGTGCAGGGGGCTGAAACCTAGTCTCCTGAAGCCAAGTTTCAAACCACAATGGCCCCGTGTTCCCTCAGCTTTACACTGCCCTTCAAATGAAAATAAAAAAAACAAACGCTTCAGCAGCACAACGATTGGGAGAGCTGCATGGAATTGCAGCTGCTGCTCTGGAGGCAGAGCTTTTGACGATACCTCGTTTGATCCCTGTCCCTCTCCGTCTCTCTCTCTCAGGATATTCTCCTTCCTGGACGTGGTGACTCTCTGCCGATGTGCCCAGGTCTCCAGGGTGAGTCTCAGAATCCTGCAGAACCTCTCTCTCTCCTCTCTCTCTCTCTCTCTCTCTCTCTCTCTCTCTCTCTCTGAACTAGGGAAGTTAATAGCTTAATTGATTAAATGTGTTAAACATTTAGAATGGTGCCTTCAAGTATACAGAGATCAGCTGTGCAGTGGGATAGGGGCAGCAGGGCAGGGTTATTTATTCAATATGTATTTAGTAAGTGGTGCATCATTTATAAAGTGATTTAAACTTTAACATGTTAAAGAACAATGTTTAGGAAATTAAACATAATCTAACATCATCCCTGCTCTGAAACCAGTGACGTAACTCTATGCTCTCTCTATCTCTCTCTCTGTCTGTCTGTGTCTCTTCTCTCGCTGTCTCTCACAGGCCTGGAATGTGCTGGCGCTGGACGGCAGTAACTGGCAGAGGATCGACCTCTTTGACTTCCAGAGAGACATCGAGGTGAGCCTGGCCCCGCCTCCCCTCTCCAACCTTGCCTCCCCTCTCCACCCCCGCCCCCCCTCTCCACCCCCGCCTCCCTTCTCCATCCCTGCCTCCCTTCTCCATCCCTGCCTCCCCTCTCCATCTCTCTCTCTTTCTCCCCCTCGCCCCTCTCTTTCTCCCCTTGCTCCTCTCTGTTTTTCCCTAACAGCTGTTTCTCTGTCTGTCTGTCTGTTTGTTTCAGGGGCGTGTCGTGGAGAACATCTCAAAACGCTGCGGGGGGTTCCTGAGGAAGCTGAGCCTGAGGGGGTGTCTGGGGGTTGGGGACAGCGCGCTCAGGTGAGGGAGTGCCTGGGGTGGGGGACAGATCTGGCTTTCTTCTGGAATACCATAACTCTGGTCTTGTCCAGCTTTACTGTCAGTGCCCAGTTCTGACAGTACTGCTGTTTGTCTCCACTTTTGTGAATTAGGGTTATAAGCCCTTGGTTCCATATGGCAGGGAAGCAGCCTGGGGTTGCTGTTTCAATGAGGTTGAATAATTTAAGCAGGGCCTCCTGAAGCCCGGGGCTGCTGTTTCAGCATTTCATTGTTGGTGCTGTCAGACCCGCAGGCTTGAGGGCTTGAAGTTTATCTTTCAGCTCCAGTACTGTATTTAATTTGTTCCATAGTTCTCAAAAGGAGTTTTGGTCAATGGATTCCTCAATTTGGCTTATTTTTGTCGTTGTCCATCAAATCAACAGTACGAAGGTCACTCTTGAAATCAGGACTTGAAGGATGTGTTGCAGTAAGAATACCTCTGTTAGGAAAGGGGAACCAGACTATAAGGCTAAAATATGCACAAGAACACAGACATTGGACTATGGAACAATGGTCAAAGGTGCTTTGGACTGTTGATTTGATGGACAGCGACACCTGTGCCTTCTGCCAGTTCTGTTGTCAATTCAACGCTTGTCTTCTTCCTATTCCTTAAGGAATCTTCAGGTACAGCTCATCCTTGTTAGACAGCTTTCTTGTGTCTTCCAGTCCTGGGTTTGTCAATTACAGGTGATGTTTCTCTGTACTTGTTGATTATGCTTCGGGTTCCACACCTTGAAAATCGAGTGATGCGAGCGATTTCACTCAATGTGTTTCCTTCTTTATGCAAGTCAAGGTTGTTATAATAGTAGAAAACACTAGTGGAGGCTTTGAGTAAATTGTTGATGCTCATAATGCATCAGAGTAGAACAATGCAACATGTCTAAGACTTTTGCACAGCAGTGTATGTGTGTGTGTGTGTGTATATATGTGTGTGTGTGTGTATATATATATATATATATATATATATATATATATATATATATATATATATATATATATATATATATATATATATAATGTGTATTTTCTTTACAACACATCGTACTTATTCAAGAAAGAAACAGTACTGCACATTTAACACAGTTATCTAAGTTAAAAACAACAATACGATTGAGTACATAGTACAGATAAAAACAGTATTGAAACTGTTTCAGAGTTTATAGGAGCAGGCTACATCACTCAGAATAAAAATAGAAAAGGCCTAATACACAGTACAGTCCGCTAGAAAAACAACACTACAGCACGTACCTTGTTTTCATGTCCTAGGGTAGAAGTGTCCTTTTATAGATGTTTGTGTCAGTGAGGACGTTCTCTTTGATGCAGCATTGTGCTGCAAATTTCAAAGTAGCAAAGGTTCCATCAGAAGTGTCCGGCTGGGATTCTGCCGGCAATAACACTTTCCCAGCATGACCTCTGCCTCTCCATGAGTTGGGATTGGAACGTTCTCTTCAACACTGGAGTCATCGTTGTTCTCTACAGCTGGCTGCGTAACAGAATTCACAATTTCTTCTTCAGTTAAATAAGTGCCGTCTAAATTGTCACCAGACCTTATCCATTCATCGACTTCAGCCACATCAACATCATTTCCCACTACAAACCCACGTGGTTTTCACCGGTGGATCCTCCTCATCATCATCATCATCATCATCATTCTCCATAGCGTGTGCACTGACACGTTCTTCCACTCGTTTGCCAGGCCTGCGGCTTTCACTTCACTCCATGTTGAAGTACAAGTGTAGACCACATCACGTAAGGTAACACTTTGCAGTGATCTGCTTTCTGATGAACTGCTGTCTGGTGTGGGCTCTGAGCGTCTGTACAGCGTTTTCAAAGCTGGTAGGACTCCCTGATCCATTGGCTGAATTTTACTGGTTGTGTTCGGGGGAAGAAACATGCAGCGAATCTTCCCATCCCGTGATCGAAGCTCCTCGGGATGTCCTGGGCAGTTATCTAGCAGCAGCACAGCTTTCTTATCCAGTTTAAGTGGGTTTAGATTAACTTGTACTGCACACACAAAATTGTTGTGAAACCAGTCCTTAAAAAGTTATTTATTCATCCTTGATTTTTTTTTTTTTGGGCTGCATATCTCCGCCACTGGTTTTTCATGTTCACGTGTTTAAAACATCTAGGTGATTTTTGGATTTGCCTATCAACATCAGAGGCAGTCGATGTGTTCCAGCAGGATTGGCACACGCCAGCAAAGTAACGCGATCCTTGCACTTTTTGTACCCCATGGCATGCTTTTCATTTCTGGATGCAAGTGTTTTGCTCCAGTACAGTCCTGTTTCATCTGCATTATACACGCTTGGCTGGACTTCTGTATACCGGACCCCCTCACTCCCTCTTTTAATAAGGTGCACCTGGTGGTGCGGTGGTGTGCCAGGTGCATGTTGGGCAGCGGGGCGATGCCCTGGGACACCTCCTGCGTTGATGCCCTTGATAATGCGTTGGGGCACGTCCACTCTGGGCAGCAGGGTGGAGATCATGAACTTGGAGCACGGAAGCCACGTTGCCTCCCTGGGAGCCCAAGCTGTTGGGGCCCGTGTGTATGATGAGATACTTCGGGCTCCCAAGTTTCTGCTTTTGACAGGATCTTTAGGGCACTTTCTGTGGTGGGACAGCGCAGTTTGGTCACCCTCCTGCCTGGGAACAGCCACCTCTGGTCCAGATATTTTCCATTGGAGTCTATCAGGATTACTACCTCACTGCTCACCTGCTCTCTCTCTCTCTCTCTCTCTCTCTCTCTCTCTAGGACGTTCTCTCAGAACTGCAGGAACATCGAGCTGCTGAATCTAAACGGCTGCACCAAGATCACGGACGCGTGAGTGTGACCAGGGGGAGGGCAGGGAGGGAATTGGGGGGGGGGGGTGGCTCTCACTTGAAATGTCAAAACCCCTGTTTTCTTTACTGCTGTCTCTCTCGCTCTCTCTCCTCTCCCTACCTCTCTCTCCTATCCACAGTACCTGCAGCAGTCTCAGTAAGTTCTGTCCCAAGCTGAAGCACCTGGACCTGGCCTCCTGCACCTCCATCACCAACCTGTCCCTCAAAGCGCTCAGGTGAGCCTCATCGCTGTCCCTCTCTGCGCTGTCCCGCTCATCGCTGTCCCTCTTGTGTTGCATTATGTTTTCTTGTTGCGTTATGCTGTGTTGCTTACGTTTACTGTGTTGTCTGCAGTGAAGGGTGCCCCCTGCTGGAGCAGCTCAACATCTCTTGGTGTGATCAGGTGACCAAGGACGGGATCCAGGCTCTGGTGCGCTGCTGCCCTGCCCTGCACTGCCTGTTCCTGAAGGGCTGCACTCAGGTACCCAGCACACTGCACACTGCACCCTATACCCTACACACTACATCCTATACCCTATACCCTACATACTGAACACTACACACCATACCCTACACACTGCACACTATACCCTACACACTGCACCCTACACACTACACCCTATACCCTACACACTACATCCTATACCCTACATACTGAACACTACACACCATACCCTACACACTGCACACTATACCCTACACACTGCACCCTACACACTACACCCTATACCCTACACACTACATCCTATACCCTATACCCTACACACTGCACACTACACACCATACCCTACACACTGCACCCTACACACTGCACCCTATACCCTACACACTACACCCTATACCCTACACTCTGCACACTACACACCATACCCTGCACACTACACACTACACCCTATACCCTACACACTGCACACTACACACCATACACTGCATCCTACACACTACACACCATACCCTATACACTACACACCATACCCTACACACTACACACTACACACCATACCCTACACACTACACACTACACACCATCCCCTACACACTGCAGTTTTTCTTTTGTTTTTTGTTTAAACACATATCCACACATAAATGAATGTTCTTAACAGTTTTCTTTTTTTCAGCTGGAAGATGAAGCTCTCAAACATATCGGCGCTCACTGCCCAGAACTGCTCACCTTGAACCTGCAGACCTGCTCCGTGAGTACCTGGGAGACACACTGACTGATTCACAGAGAGACACACGGACAGACAGACTGACTGACTGATTCACAGAGAGACACACGGACAGACTGACTGACTGATTCACAGAGAGACAGACAGACAGACTGACTGACTGACTGACTGACTGATTCACAGAGAGACACACGGACAGACTGACTGACTGATTCACAGAGAGACAGACAGACAGACTGACTGACAGACTGACTGACTGATTCACAGAGAGACACACGGACAGACTGACTGACTGATTCACAGAGAGACACACGGACAGACTGACACTCATTCACAGAGAGACACACGGACAGACTGACTGACTGATTTACAGAGAGACACACGGACAGACACTCATTCACAGAGAGAGACACTGAGAGACAGAGACACACAGAGAGAGATTCACAGAGAGACAGACAGACTCATAGACAGACAGACAGACAGACTCTGAGAGACATTCGGAGAAACTCGCAGGACTTTCAAACTCAGCGATGCGCTGAGAAACAGTTTTGCAACCTTAGCACTACGGTGAATGCTTTGTGAATGTGGCTAGCTAACCTCTCCCTCGTCCTCTCTCTCTCTCTCTCTCCGAGCAGCAGATCACAGACGAGGGTCTCCTCACTATCTGCCGGGGGTGTCCCCGGCTGCAGTCCCTGTGTGTGTCCGGCTGTGCCAACATCACCGACGCAAACCTCAACGCCCTGGGGCAGAACTGCCCGCGGCTCAGGTGAGGGGGCTGAGGGGCAATGCAGACTCTATTTCTAGCCTGGTATTGCTGTGTGGTGTTCAGGTGCTGACTGTCTCTCTCTCTCTAGAATCCTGGAGGTGGCTCGCTGCTCGCAGCTCACTGACCTCGGCTTCACCTCTCTGGCCCGGGTGAGTCTCTGATTAGCACACATCACTGGAGCGACAGAAACAGAGTCTGCGTCTGTTTGTCTGTCTGCGTGCGTCTGTCTGTCTGTCTGCGTGCGTCTGTCTGTCTGTCTGTGTGCATCTGTCTCTGTGTCCATCTGTCTGCGTGCATATGCCTGTGTGAATCCTGTCTCTGTCTGTGTGCATCTGTTTGTCTGTGTGTGTGTTTGCTAAGAGTTTTCTCTCTTTGTGTCTCGGTCAGAACTGTCACGAGCTGGAGAAGATGGACCTGGAAGAGTGTGTGCAGGTCAGACCCTGATCCACCGTGTCCTTGTAAAATCTTTAGTCGAGAGTTAAAAGCCTCAGCAGTTTCACAGTATGTCCAGGCAGGTTATTCCAGAGACAAGGGGCCACAGAACAAAAGGCCCGATCGCCCACAGTGTCCTCGGCACAAGCAGCTGAGCACTACTAGCAGACCGCAGACTCCGCTGCAGCACATAAACACAGAGCACGTCCTTCAGACAGGTTGGACCAAGGCCGTGTAAGATTTTAAAAATCAGCAGCAAGAGCTTGTAATCAATTCTAAATTGTACTGGCAACCAATGAAGAGATGCTAAGATTGGGGATATGTGACCATGTTTTCTTGTTCTCGTCAGAACCCGTGCAGAACTATTTTGCTACTGCAGCCTATGAGTTAGTTTTGAAGAGACACCAGAAAGCAGAGCATTACAATAGTCCAGCCATGATGAAATAAAAGCATGTATTAGTCTCTCTAACTCCACCACTTGAACTCTCTCCTCTCTCTCTCTCTCTCTCTCTCTCTCTCTCTCTCTCTCTCTCTCTCTCTCGCGCTCTCTACCCCCCCTCTCTCTCTACCCCCCTCTCTCTCCCTCTCTAACCCCCTCTCTTTCTCCCCCTCTCTCCTCAGATCACAGACAGCACCCTGATCCAGCTCTCTATATACTGTCCACGGCTGCAGGTCCTGGTGAGTCTGCGGTGGGGTTTCACTTCATCGTGATTGAAGGCATGGCAGCTCTAGCTTGTCTCCAGTCAGGCTCTCCTCTCTCTCCTCACCCCCACCTCCCTCTCTCCTCTCCTCCCTGCAGTCCCTCTCTCACTGTGAGCTCATCACAGACGATGGGATCCGGCACGTTGGCAGCGGCCCCTGCGCTCACGACCGTCTGGAGGTCATCGAGCTGGACAACTGCCCCCTGATCACAGACGCCTCTCTGGAGCATCTCAAGAGCTGCCACAGCCTGGAGAGGATCGAGCTGTATGACTGCCAGCAGATCACCAGAGCGGGGATCAAGAGACTTAGGGTACCTACACACGCCCCCCCCCCCCACTCACACACACACACACACACACACCCTCTCTCTCTCTCTCTCTCTCTCTCACTCCCCTTCCCCCTCTCTCACTCCTCTCTCTCTGTCTCTTTCTCTCTCTCCCCCTCCCCATCTCTCTAACTCTCTCCCACACTCCTCCTCCCCCTCTCTCTCACACTCCCCCTCTCGCTCTTTCTCGCTCGCTCGCTCTCTCTCGCTCCCCTTCTCTCACACTCCCCCTCCCTCTCTCTCTCTCTCACGCTCTCTCTCTCTCTATGTTTCAGACACACCTCCCCAATATCAAAGTCCACGCCTACTTTGCTCCAGTGACCCCGCCCCCCTCTGTGGGAGGAAGTCGTCAGAGGTTCTGCCGCTGCTGCGTCCTGCTATGATGTCAGAGCAGCAACACTGACTTTGTATACAATATCTAGAAATAATGTATAGCTGTGCAAGTCTGGACCTCGAACGCACCATTCCACAGATGCCTGCCTACCTGTCTGTGTCTGTGTGTGAGTGTGTGTCTGTCTGTCTGTCTGTCTGTCTGTCTGTCTATGTCTGTCTGTGTGTGTGCGTGTCTGTCTGTCTCTGTATACAGCATGTCGACTCCCTCATTGCGTTGAAGCTTGAGCCGCTGCAGGTTTTAGTGCGAGTTCACCGTGACGTACCTTTTAAATAAGAAATATTTTTGTATTCAGTGTAGTTCTTTCATCATTATAGATACACTGTACATTCAGACATTGTATTCCCAAAGAATTCACGCAGTTAAAAAAAAAAAAAAGTGCATTTAAGACCAGTCTCAATATGCAGCAGATCTGTGAAGCTGTAAAACATACTGAATACAAAACAGCATTGCTGTGCGTCGCCTGTAGTCATGACAAGCTGAAGCTCTCGTGTGCAGCCTGTTTATAACCGTGTTGGAAACGGTCTAGCAAGCTCTTCATATTCATATCCACCTCCCTAACCTCCACACTACTTGTGAAAATGAATATATTTTTTTATGAAAGAGCAGATTTAATCAAAGAAGAAAAAAAGCCAAATTTTGCATGTTTCAGATAGTGTGTGTGTGTGTGTGTGTATATATATATATATATATATATATATATATATATATATATATATATACTACAACTATTAGTCCACTCTGAGTGTGTGTGTGTGTCTGTGTCAGTGTTTGTGTCGGTGTGCATGTGTGTGTTGTATGATGCGTCTGTCCCACTGTGGTTCCAGCAGCACTGGCACAGGTCTGGGTTCGACTCGCAGTTCCCAGCACGTTCTCACTTTGCTCTGTGCATTCTTGTTAAAGACCTGGTTGAGCACAGCGTTGAAGAGGCAGACTCTGGGATTGTGTGCTCCTCTCAGGACTGGGTTAATGTCTCTGGCACACAGACACGCAGGCGCACGCATGCGTGGGTCAGCATGTCACGCACACGCACACACGTCTGTGGATTCAAAAGTAGAGGTGCAGAGAGAGAGACCAGAAGCCCAGCCCCAGTGCACTCTGGGAGAAGGGGTGCCCCTGGACACTGGCACCCCGACAGACAGACAGACAGACAGACAGACAGACTGGGGAGGAAAGTGAGCAGTCTTTGGATTTTGGACAGACAAACTGACAAGAGTTAAGGGGTCACGGAGTACCCAGTTTCTTTGGAAGGTCATAGGTCATGGAGTTTGAACTGAGCATGCCTGGTTCTGACCCCAGGGAGGTCAGTGGAGTTCAAAGGTCACTGTGTGTACTCACACAGAGCGGAGACTCCTGCGTCCAGGCTTGAATACCTGCCTTTAACACTGTCTTTCAGACCAGCCTCTTCAGCGCTCTGTGAAAAACTGCACCCCTGGGGCTCCCATCTTGGCTCCGAGTCCTCTGTGGTGTATACAGGAGGCTGGTTTCGTGTAAGAGCCACAATGGTCGCTGTTTCACATCCTGCACTCTGACTGACAAGCAGAGCTGCACTGATTCAGACAGCTGGTCCAGGCTTCTTGAATGAATAACATTATAGGAATGTGACAAGCTCTGTGTGCTTCCACAGTCAAACCCACACTGCTTCAATGTCCAGGGTTTAGGAGGAGGAACAGAAGTATAGATTTCCATCTTGTTGCGTTCCTTAATTCAGCTGCAGTTCGACTGAAGTGGACTTGAGTCTAAGAAGTTTAAGAAGTAGCAGAAAGATGAAAGCTACTGAGAGGCACAAGAATGGGGCCCAAAACACCTCCTTTATCACTAACTGAGAGGCATGTGGGTGTGACTGTGTGAGGCCACCAGAGGGCGCTATTCACTAAGAATATCACTAACTGAGAGGCATGTGGGTGTGACTGTGTGAGGCCACCAGAGGGCGCTATTCACTAAGAAAACACAAATCCACAGTGAAGGAGGCGCCTCTATTTTTGTTTTTTATTAGGTCTTCTATGTATTTTGGGTGCTGACAGAATCAACTCCCAGATTAGGCCACAGTACACCCCCTGCCGAACCCCAATAATATAGTATTTGGGGGGTCCCCTGATAGAAGAGAGAGCGGCCGGCTCATAAATGCTATTACTAGGGGAGCAAGCAATAGGAATAATATTTTCCATTCTCCCACTGACCCCTGAAACGAACTTGGATGTTCTTTCCTCATTTTGTTTATCAGTGAACATTGATTGCTGACCGGTCCGGTCTAATAAATGCAGGCAGCGGTAATCTCTGCCACCCTAGAGGGAAGGAGGTTGTGAAACTCATGCCAAACTGCAGACAGGGAATGCACTTTCATCATTGTCTCCCATAGTATAGCCCTTGTTCTCACTGTAAAAGGAAATCAACACAACCACACTCAATCAAGGAATCCAAACCCAGAATAATCATAATGATAATGACTGAATGAATGAATAAATGTGGGTCTCTGATGGTAAAACACAACCAGCCATATTTCTAAAGCGTTTACTCCAGTCTTTAATATAATATATTGCTCTAAGCCCTCATTATCTAATTTCGGAACAGCTACGAGTTAATTTAAAGAAGGGAGGAAACGCTTTGATAATATGGTCCAATGATCTGTTTTGAGGGAAAATTAACTTTAGGTGCAATGTGCTTCAGTCTCACTACTGCCCCCTATCGGGTCAGAAGGAGTAGTGCAGCCTGGTTCAGTGTGCATACTGGAACTGGGGGCTGAGAATGAGCGCGATGCAAAGACAACTATTGTTATTGTAAATGTGTTGTTTTTTTATTACAATTAATCAATATATAAATATATAACTATATTATTACTATTATTATTATTTTATTATTATTATTATTGTTGTTGTTGTTATGAAGATCATTGTTTTACTTTTAAATTCTTCATTATTTGGGGTTTTTTTCTGAAAAAAGTAAAAAGAACGAAAAGAAACCGAGTTTTGTGATGCAGGATTCTGTTTGAGTTCCGAAGAGAGATCGAGGAAACGGAGTCCATTGAGCCTGGAACAGAGGGAGGGGGCGGCACACGACGGTAACGACGACTTGGACATAGAAGTCTTTAAAATCTTAAAATACTTGAAGCGCAGCACAGAAACCAGGAGCAGAGGACACGCAGTGTGGAAATTAAGAGGAGACAGACTGAGGACAGAGGGAAGGGGACACTTCTTCACACAGAGAGTGGGGAGGGGATGGAATGGGTTACCAAGGGTTACCTAGCCACGTTGAGTCTGAATCGCTGGGATCCTTTAAGACCGGATTTGATAAAGTTCTGAGATCAACCAGCTGCTCGGAACCGGGCGAGCTCGTTTGGGGGATGTTCTTAGGGAGGAAAGTCTCTGATCTGTCCAGCAGGTGGCGCCCTTGTGCGATTCTATATATTGGAGCGGCGCTGCAGTCTGATTCACAAGCAATGAAGATAAATCCGGTACGGGTTGAGGGGGTTGTGAAACAGCGGCACATTTTGGCCAATTTTAAGACCCCCCCCCCCCCCTTTATCGTGACAGACTTACCCCGCCCCCCCCCCCCCCCCCCCAATTATTACACTCCCCTCCACCCCCACCTTAATTCACGAATTCTTGAATATTGTTACAGACTGATATAAATACATGGTCACAGGTAATCTCATAAACAGTATCAGACCTAATCTCACGATTTCACACTGTCAGTAAGGACCTGTTTCTACTATCCCGACCCAGAAGAGTTTGGGAACCTGCAAGGGGTCCAGTTAGTGTACCCGCGTCTGAAACCAGTAAGCAGGTAGGCGTGTCCCAGTTCAGAAACCAGTAAGCAGGTAGGCGTGTCCTAGTTCGCCGCTCCGTCGCTAGGGACTCATTGTTAATTGCCTGTCATTTCGTTGCTCGAGAAGGCTGTAATCTCATAAGAGCTATTTTAGTTTTAAACTATTTATATGAAATGAAATTTGAGGAGCGCTGGAGTGCGGGCGCGCTGTTTACAGGCGGAGAGCTGCTGCTATATTTAGTCCCACTCCTCACACGTCATACAGTTGAGCTGTAGCGCGCACATCGCTTTGTTTTTGCATCTAGAAAATGATTTTAATTAAATCTGGTTGTTTGTCAATGCACTAGACCAGCGTGTCACTTTTCTCTGGAGGCCTGGGTTCAATGGGTTAGGGTTAATGCATTCGCGCACATGCGCACACACACGTTTGTTTATGGGGATTTTGCATTGACTCCCGTACAGTGTTGATTACCTATTCACCACAGGGGCCTGGGGGTCAAAATTTTAATGAAAATTACAGGAGCTGAAGGAATAACTCCTGCATTGAAAGTTTGTTTTTGGAGGGATTGTTTATGTTTGAAATGTGTTTAAATATGGCAGGGACATGGCCTGTGTCCTCCTTGTCCTAAAGTAGGTTTGGGCGGGTTTTCCTGCCTTGTGGGGATTATAAAGGAACTCTCTCAAACACACACACACACACACACTGGCTCTCACACACACGTTCACACACACACTCAAACACACATTCTCACTCTGGCACACAATCTGTTTCAGGGCTCTCTCTGACAATCAGTTCAAGAGAAGAAAGAAGGGAAAAAGAACTGATATAAATTCATTAAACACTCTCTGTGTGCTTAATCCCTCTCTGCGCTCACAGTGTCACAGAGTCAGGAAGGAAGCTGCTTCTGTCTGATAAGCAGATTTATAAAATCCCTTTACGAGAGAGAGGAAGAGAAGAGGGATAGATGGAGGAGGGGAGGGTGCATTGCTCGACCTACCCTCAGGGCCCTGCCATGCTCCCCTGGGGACTCGGGACTAATTCCATTCTAATCTGCTTTAAGAGGGTTGCTTTGCACCCAGGTCCGTGCCCTCGTTTACTCCAGTGGAGTCTCAACATGAGAAGGAACGTTACCGAACGTTATTAAAAACCCGCCCCGCCCCGCCCCGCGCTCCGTCGTCCTGCTTCTTCCAGACTCGCTGGATTCTCTGTTGAAGACACACAGCAGCACAGAGAGTCTCTGAGCGGAGGTACAGAACACTTTAAACACCACGTGAACTCCAGAACATTCCTGAAAAACACCAAACCGCCCCGAATAACTGCCCCCTACCGCCGAGTCCCTCCAGCACCGCGACTGTGTGTCACTGGCACGAGAAACCAGCAGCCCAGTCCTGCTTTTATAAGGGTTTACCACAGTCTGTTTATTAATATGCTTTATCATACCTCTCTGTGCTTTACAATGCTTCCCTATGCTTTACCAGACCTCTCTGTGCTTTACAATGCTTCCCTATGCTTTACCAGACCTCTCTGTGCTTTACAATGCTTCCCTATGCTTTACCAGACCTCTCTGTGCTTTACAATGCTTCCCTATGCTTTACCATACCTCTCTGTGCTTTACAATGCTTCTCTATGCTTTACCATACCTCTCTGTGCTTTACAATGCTTCCCTATGCTTTACCATACCTCTCTGTGCTTTACAATGCTTCCCTATGCTTTACCAGACCTCTCTATGCTTTACAATGCTTCCCTATGCTTTACCATTCCTCTCTGTGCTTTACAATGCTTCCTGTGCTGTGCTTTTACTGGGAAACTTTTATAACAGTCTATAGGGCAACCAGTGCTTACCCCAGTATAAACCCAGCGCGCCTCTGTGTGAGTCTGTGCTACATGGCCCTGCTCAGGTTTCTATGCTGGTACCCCCTCCAGACCCCCTTCCTCTCTAGTCCTTTATTTTGTTCCTGGAGGGCTGCCCCTCAGTGTACCCCTCTGTGCCCCCATAGTACAAATGCAGAAAGAAAACAAGAATAGGAACATCTTCCATTCTGAGATGCACATGAAATAATGTGCTAAAAAAATAATAAAGAATGAAAAGTCCTATAATTATCCCCTGATCATCCTGACAGGAGCCACTGATGTTCTGAGCTCTCTTCTCCTCTCTCCTCCCCTCCCTCTCTCTCTCTCTCTCTCCCTCTCCTCTCTCTCTCTCCTCTCCTCTCTCTCTCCCTCTCCCTCTCTCTCTCTCTCTCTCTCTCTCTCCCTCTCTCTCTCTCCCTCTCCCTCTCTCTCTCCTCTCCCTCTCTCTCTCTCTCTCCCTCTCTCTCTCCCTCTCTCTCTCTCTCTCTCTCTCTCTCTCTCTCCCTCTCTCTCTCTTTCCGTCTCTCCCTCTCTCTCTCTCTCTCTCCCTCTCTCTCTCTCTCTCTCTCTCTCTCTCTCTTTCCCTCTCTCTCTCTCTCTCTCTAGTAACGGAACACTTGTCACAATGTTTGGTTCTGCTTCCTCCTCCTGCTTTGTGTTTGGATCATTCAGCAGCAGCTTTTGTTCCCGTGTTCCCGTGTTCCCGTGTTCCCGTGTTCCCGTGTTCCCGTGTTCCCGTGTTCCCGTGTTCCCGTGTTGTGCTCTTTGTAACACTTGGAGGCTCCTCTTGCACTGACAGCCATCAGACCAAGAGACAGAGAGGCCCTTAAGATATTGTGTAGTTGCACTGGAAACACAAACACTTACACACACCAACACACAAACACTGACTCACACCGAGACACACACGCAAATGCACTCACTGAGACAGACTCTGAGGAGAGCCAGCAGCAGACCACAGCAATGAAAACTAATATAAAGGACAGTATAGACACCGGTCCCTTCTTGTCTGTCTGAACTGCAGTATTGCTACACCAGTGTTGCTGCTGTGGTCCCATTCTACCAGTGGCAGCCTCCCATTGTAGGTAATGAACCGTCCCATTGGATTGCAGTGCCTCTGTCTGCACTGCCACTGAAGATCATGACACGCACACGCACATGCACATGCACACGCGTCTCTACTGCTGTCTCTAGAGACACTGCATTGACTCCACTCATATCAGAATTCGTGATTCATAACTCCGAGCCACAGAGACTCGCCCTGAGGGCATTTTTTTTTCTTTTTTACTTTATTTAGATCCCAGATACACTTTACAAAATACAGACACTGGTACACACACAGTGAGTCACACACACACACACACAGACACACACGCAGGTGGTGAGCTTTATAAATGTCAGCTCTGTTTCTCAGTGCCCCTGGGAGCTTGTTATTCTCCTGAGTGATTTCAGAGCTCAGCAGAATTTACACAGCAGCCCTGTTGCTGCTGCTGTGTGAGGAATAGCTTTATCAACCCCTCTCCTAACAGAGACACGGTAAAACACAATCACACACAGAGACACAGTAACACAATCACACACACAGACACAGTAACACACAATCACACACACAGACACAGTAACACACAATCACACACAGAGACACAGTAACACAATCACACACACAGACACAGTAACACACAATCACACACACAGACACAGTAACACACAATCACACACAGAGACACAGTAACACACAATCACACACACAGACACAGTAACACACAATCACACACACAGACACAGTAACACACAATCACACACACAGACACAGTAACACACAATCACACACAGAGACACAGTAACACACAATCACACACAGACACAGTAACACACAATCACACACACAGACACAGTAACACACAATCACACACAGAGACACAGTAACACACAATCACACACAGACACAGTAACACACAATCACACACAGACACAGTAACACACAATCACACACAGAGACACAGTAACACACAATCACACACAGAGACACAGTAACACACAATCACACACACAGACACAGTAACACACAATCACACACAGACACAGTAACACAATCACACACAGAGACACAGTAACACACAATCACACACAGAGACACAGTAACACACAATCACACACAGACACGGTAACACACAATCACACACAGAGACACAGTAACACACAATCACACACAGAGACACAGTAACACACAATCACACACAGACACAGTAACACACAATCACACACAGAGACACAGTAACACACAATCACACACACAGACACAGTAACACACAATCACACACAGAGACACAGTAACACACAATCACACACAGACACGGTAACACACAATCACACACAGACACGGTAACACACAATCACACACACAGACACAGTAACACGCAATCACACACAGAGACACAGTAACACAATCACACACAGACACACAGTAACACACAATCACACACAGACACACAGTAACACACAATCACACACACACAGACACAGACACACAGACACAGTAACACACACACAATCACACAGAGACACACACTGACATACACGCACTAACACTCGCTCGCTGACACACGCTCGCTCGCTCACACAATGAACTATGAATCTCAACGGAACAGTTGCAGGTTAAATCACTTCAGAGTTATAAATAAAAACTAGAGCTACCTCTTCCCATTAGCAGCTGAGAGAACCCGTCTGCCTTTCTTTCCTTCTAAAGCTTTCTTTCAACTGGGTTGCAACAAACCCCCTTGCACACCCCATACACACTGCGCACACCCCATACACACCACGCATACCCCATACACCCCGCGCACACCCCATACACCCCACGCACACCACACACACACACCGTACACACCCCACATACCCCACGCACACCCCAGACACACAGTGCACACCACACACACACCGTGCACACCCGATACACCCCACGCACACCACACACACACCGTGCACACCCCACATACCCCACGCACACCCCAGACACACAGTGCACACCACACACACACCGTGCACACCCGATACACCCCACACACACCACACACACACCGTGCACACCCCACATACCCCACGCACACCCCATACACCCCACGCACACCCCATACACCCCACGCATACCCCATACACACCATGCAGACCCCATACACCCTGTGCACACCACACACACACCGTGCACACCCCACATACCCCACGCACACCCGATACACCCCACGCATAGCCCAGACACCCCGCGCACACCCCATACACACCACGCATACCCCATACACACCGCGAAGACCCTGCGCAGACCCCATACACCCCACGCACACCACACACACACCGTGCACACCCCACATACCCCGCGCACACCCGATACACCCCGCGCACACCCCATACACCCCACGCATACCCCATACACACCGCGCAGACCCCATACACCATGCACACCCCACATACCCCATGCACACCCGATACACCCCATACACCCCACGCATACCCCATACACACCGCGCACACACCGTGCACCCCAGACACCCCACGCACCCCCCATACACACCGCACATACCCCATACCCCATACCCCCCACGCATACCCCATACACCCCATACACCCCACACACACCACACACACACCGTGCACACCCCATACACACCGAGCACACACCGCGCAAACCCCATACATCCCACGCACACCCCATACACACCACACACACCGTGCACACCCCATGCACACCGCGCACACCCCATACACCCCACGCACACCCCATGCACACCACACACACCGTGCACACCCCATGCACACCGCGCACACCCCATACACCCCACGCACACCCCATGCACACCACACACACCGTGCACACCCCATACACACCGAGCACACACCGCGCAAACCCCATACATCCCACGCACACCCCATACACACCACACACACCGTGCACACCCCATGCACACCGCGCACACCCCATACACCCCACGCACACCCCATGCACACCGCGCACACCCAATACACACCCCATATACCCATGCACACCAGGCACACAGCATTTCAGAAAACATTCTAAGTGCACAGCATTGACGAACAATTCACACCTGAAGTGTTAAAGTTGCAGACCCGTCTCTGCACTTCCCTGTTTGCAGAGTGCGGTTTGCAGGCTGCAGCTTCACTGACAGCCTCATACACTAGAAGCAGCTTTAATTAGAGGCTCCCAGATTAGACCAACCCGCCCTCCCCCTCTTCTTCTCCTCCAACCCCTCCCCCTCTCTCTCCCTCTTCTCCCCCTCTCCCCCTCCCCTCCCCTCCTCCTTCCCCCTCTCCTTCTCCCTCTTCTCCCCTGCCCTTTTCCTCTCTCCCCCTCCCCCACCTCACACCGTGGGCGCTATGCGGTTGCATGTGACACAGGGGCTGCTCACACTGCAAGCTATAACAATATACGCAAATAATACAGAAATCTTAATCGGGATAACTGTCCTCATTCAAAATGATTTGGCATCTTTGCACGACTATGACGACAGCCATAGCAGAGCCGTCTGACTCTCCAGGCAGAGGTGTCCGTATGTAATGATAATATTATTAATAATAATAATAATAATGATGATGATATTAATAATAACCATGATCTCATCATCATCACAGCCGTCATGCTGATAATTATGTAATCCGCAGTCAGAGGCGCGGATATTACCGCTGGTACGTGTGCAATACTTTTATCAGCGGTGATTCATGTCCCTGTCAGTACCGGATCATTACTGCTCATCAAACCTGCCTGCTTTTATTTGCTGGAGAGCAACGCGGCGCCCCTCATCGGCAAAGCAGCAGAGTCCACGATAATTAGTTTAGGAACTAAAAATAATCTCGATTGTGTGCGAGAGCAATTTCTGTGATGTTTCAGCAGAACAATGCCGACCGATTTACAGCCTGAATTGCCGTTTTAATATTACACACACACACACACACACACACACACACACACACACACACACACACTCACACACACACACACACTCACACACACACACACACACACACACACACTCACACACACACACACACACACACACACACTCACACACACACACACACACACACACACACTCACACACACACACTCACACACACGCACACACACACACACACACTCACACACACACACACACACACACACACACACTCACACACACTCACACACACACACACTCACACACACACACACACACACACTCACACACACACACACTCACACACACACACACACACACACACAAACACACAAACACTCACACACACACACTCACACACACACATATATTAAACACCTATATATTTCAGAAGTAGCCTATATATGTAGAGTACTTTTTGTTTTTTTTATACTCAATAGTATTAAGATAAAATCTGTAAATAATATACACTAGTTAGCAAGTACAGACTATCAAATATAACAGCAAAAAATGAATATGCCAAATTAAAAGGGGCAATAGGCCTAATAATAATAATAATAATAATAATAATAATAATAATAATAATAATAATAATAATGTAAAAAAAATGTATTCTGTCACCAGAATTCAGAAGTATGAATTCACAGCAATTGCCCATGATTTTGTATTTGTTTTTTTGACAAAGCCTCGATAAAATTGCAAAATTAGCATTTCCAATGTTGCGTATAAGTACGCCGATGTCTATCATAGCGACTCTCCTCAGAAGTTCTAAGGCTGGTTGTGATATTTTGATTTATAACAAGGATAGGTATAAATATTAAGAAAGAGCTTTTTAATAAGATTTCAAAAGCGCTCCAAACCGGACATTTGCAAATATCGCGCAAAACCTGAATGACCTTCACGAGACGGGGGACAATATAAAACACATTACCCGAGGCAAAGAACTCGGGTTTCTTACTTATAAACAATCGCCATGGAGATTGTACAAGTACTACACAGCTTCCACCCAAACTCGCATGACCTTCTGTATGACAGCTAGGTATGTCACACACACACACACACACACACACACACTCACACACACACTGACACACACATACACACATACACACACACACACACACACACACACACTCACACACACACTGACACACACATACACACATACACACACACACACACACACACACACACACACACACTGACACACACACACACACACACACACACTCACACACAAACACACACTCACACTGACACACACACACACACACTCACACTCACACACACACTCACACACACACACACACACACACACACACACACACACACACACACACACACACACACTGACACACACACATACACACACACACACACACACACACACACATAACATAACTATTATCGAACTGCTAATAGGCACGTCAGCAATTTACCGTTAAGGTGGGCCGTTAATGTTTTAATGTGATATAGTCCAGAGATACAGTGCGCATCAATACACTGTTTAACCAGGATCGTTTTATACAAATCCCCGGCGTTCATTTACTCCAGTCCACCTTAAATCAACCAAACCAAAACATCTAACTAAAATAGTCCACCTTAAATCAACCAAACCAAAACATCTACCTGTGTTCCGAACACCGCCTCCCTGCTCTGACGTCCACCGGCTCAGCCAGTCACACGCGAGCCTTGCGTTATCAGAGGGACCGCCGCACCAATCACAGCGCGACGAGGCGTTCTACTTGCCTCAAACTTAGAGCGAAGGTATGCGTGCAGCTGCAGACTTACAGCTGAGAGACACCCGCGCGCGGCACCTGGACGGAATTCGGGGCGAAATTCAAATCGATCGCTCTTCCAATAACATAACTTGCACCAACCGCGTAATAAATACGAAATATTCTCAGAAATAAAAATTCGGTGTGAGCGAGGGACCATATTAATTAGAGCGCTAGCTGCCCTGTCTGGCTATATGTTCTTACTGTGAAAAAGGCAAGTGATGCTATTTTTATTGAATATGTTAAATATCTGTAACCAGCGGATACCGGCAGTGTCGAAACAGCAGAGTTAGTCGGGTCGCAATACATATTTAATTTTTGTTGTTTAGTTTAATTTTATAATTAAGTAAGTATCCGTGCTGTAGCTAGCTTTGGTGGAAAAAACAGTGTATGTATTTATAACGCACAAAAAACAACAACTGTACGTTTACTATACTTTTTATAGTAATATAAAAACTGTTGATTTTTTTATATATAATTGAGGTATCCTCAGATTTTGAGGGGAGCAATCAAAGCACAACACCAGAAAAGGAATAGTTATATCTTAAAAAAAGCACTACCGGCAGAACAAGAAACTGTGTCTGACGCATCAGGGGTCCTCGGTGCCTCGTTTACCTGGAGATCCACGCCCAGCCTGCCTGCTCTGAAGGGATGACGGAAAACAACGAGAAGGAAAATGAGCCTCAGAACCTGGCGGTCCAGCGCTCCCCGGGGACCGTGTCCATACAGCCCGTGTCCAAGGTAAGCGGGACTGCAAGCATGCTGGCTTCTGCACCTCAGCGCCCTCTCCGCGGGCGCTCGTTCGGAGTTTAGCAATGGGGGAGAGACAGGGGCTCGAGGGATGTTTTTTAAAAGGTATTTAGCATTGCACTGGGTGATACACTTCACATTAACACACTGAATGCAAGAACTCCGCGCCACTCCGCTATCTGCCTGTGTGCAAAGTTGACTTCTGTCCCTCTGTACCGCAATGTGGGGGGCGATGCATTCCTCTCTCAAACTAGATCGCTCTTGTAACAGTTTATTTGTTATATATAAAAAATATTGTAGTAGCAAATAGATTCTAATGTATTTTATATTGTGTGTGTGTGTGTATATATCTGTGTGTATGCTTGTGTGTATATATATGTGTGTGTGTGTGTGTGTGTGTGTGTGTGTGTGTGTGTGTGTGTGTAATGGTTTGTCTAAGCTCTACAGTATCAAGTATAATCGCAATTGAGTTCTCTAATAATTTGGATTCGCTGTTATTAGCAGGGGTGTCATTTGCTATGGGGCAGGGTAGCAGTTGCCCCCCTCCCTCCCCCCCCCCTTCCCCCTCCAGACACATAATATAATCACATATAAGATGGTCGAATTTTTCTTCACAAACCAATAGAATACCCAGGTATATTTATTTATACATGGGTTAAAATGAAAGTCAGCAGATATTTTAAAACGAGATTTAGGCTCAGGGCTGTGCTGTGTGTTTTCGGGTTTGCATTTGACCCTATTTTGATTTTTGATTCTTGTCGTTTCTTTTTTGCGGTTTTCTTTAAATGATATATATATATATATATATATATATATATATATATATATATATATATATATATATATATATATATATATATATACATTGATTAAATATGCATTTTATATTCGTCAATGTTATACATTAAAATAAATGGATTTATTTTTCTAACATATTTTTGTCGTATGTAAATGCTGGTATCCTTTGGCAAATGAATGGTTATTTTCGTGCATGAAAAGGGTCCAAACATACGCGCGTACAGCTAGTGGGGATGAGAGATGGAGAGATATTTTAGTTATTACACGCTATCCCGACATTAGACAGGCTGGTGTTGACAAATTTGCCAAGATGAAAGCGAGACGCTACTCCCTTATATTCAAATGTACTCGCGATGATCTGTGTAAACATCCTATTTAAAACGTTGCTACATATCTCTACTTCCGACATCCAAAGTGATGCTTATTTAGCAGTTTATGTTAATTGAGTTATGTGTTCTTACCCCCGGCTCTCTTTGTGAAGCCCGTGCAATACATTTTTTTCAGTGATCTGAAATGAGTAGTGTATACCCTAGCTGCTACTGTGTTAACTTAGCTTGACAGTTTATTAACGTTATTATTTATTTCTTAGCAGACGCCCTTATCCAGGGCGACTTACAATTGTTACAAGATAACACATTATTTTTTACATACAATTACCCATTTATACAGTTGGGTTTTTTACTGGAGCAATCTAGGTAAAGTACCTTGTTCAAGAGTACAGCAGTGTCCCCCACCTGGGATTGAACCCACGACCCTCCGGTCAAGAGTCCAGAGCCCTGACCACTACTCCACACATTTCATATGTTGATGCACGCGCGTCATGACAAGTAATACATATGTATTTGTTTATTGATTCATATTGTGTGTGGTGGCTGACTCCGTCCACACTTCGTCTAAGAGAACACTTCGCTTGCTTCCCGAGGGGTGTTCTCTTAGCCGGAGAGTACTGTGTTGCACATCTTGTATCATTTATTTTAAGATATCGCTGTCTCGTTGTAAACTGGCCCAGTTACTGCCTGTTTTTTTTCATGGTGCTATTTGGGACAGCGAATATTCAATGTTGACGTAACTTTACTCCCCCACCCCGCTGAATTTATCTGAAAGGACACCCCTGATTATTACTGAAAGTGGAGCTGAACCTCTCACTGTAATGCAGGTATATACCTTTCCGTCCGCATGCAACAAATCATATATTAGCACGCTTCTAACACGCAAACCGTCTGCAACAAAATCATGTAATAATGAATCTGGGGAATGTATTTAAACAAGTGTGTGTGCGTGCGTGTGTGCCTGCGTGCGTGTGTGTGCGTGCGTGTGTGTGCGTTTTTGTACGTTCACGTGCTATGTTGTGCTGTAGTCTTGGAGCTGCGCGGCGCGGTGCAGTCGCGACTCGTGTTGAATAGCGCTGATTTGATATGTTAGTACCCGCAGGACCACATCGGATTAGATACAGCGGCGGGGTCCTGTCTCTGCTGAGCAGGGTCAATTTTAACAGCAGCTGGTCGTTTTTTGGAATGTATCTATGGACAGATATGGCCAAAAGTTTTGCATTAACATGTAGAATTAATGAAAGTCGAATGAATAATGCTACGCTAACTTTGAATTACACACTGCTTTGTAGTTTTCCACATACTTCACGAAAAACTCACACAAATTAAAAGCAATTGTCGTTTTGAAATCTATGAAATACTGTCCTACTATTATGGCTTCCTGTAGACATTTGCAATATCATTTCCTAGTTTATCTAATTACATTATGGTAAATAAGATCTAAATGATGTTCATAGTTATTTTCTTTTAAGTATGTCTGAATCCTAAAATAAAATTCTAGGTGATGCAAAACTTTGGGCCACATCCAAATGTAATACAGAATGCTGAGATAGCTCCTTTCAATGACAGACAAGCAAGCAGATAGACAGAGAGAGAGGCAGGCAATGAGATTCACAGGAGGAGCACATCGCCCCCGAAGAGCTGCAGCCCCCCCCCAAATCCCAACTCCAACCCCAACCCCCACCCCAACCCCCAACCCCCAACCCGCACCCCAACCCCCAACCCCCACCCCCACCCCCAAACCCCCAAACCCAACCCCCAACCCCAACCCCCAACCCGCACCCCAAACCCCAACCCCCAACCCCCACCCCCAACCCCCAACCCCCAACCCCCAACCCCCAACTCCTACCCCCAACCCCCAACCCTCACCCCAACCCCCAACCCACACCCTAAACCCCAAACCCAAACCCCCAACCCTCACCCCAACCCCCAACCCGCACCCCAACCCCCAAACCCAAACCCCCAACCCCCAACCCCAACCCCCAACCCGCACCCCAAACCCCAAACCCAAACCCCCAACCCCCAACCCGCACCCCAAACCCCAACCCCCAACCCCACCACCACCCCCCAACCCCCAACTCCTACCCCCAACCCCCAACCCTCACCCCAACCCCCACCCTAAACCCAACCCCCAACCCCCAACCCCAACCCCCAACCCCAACCCCCAACCCTCACCCCAACCCCAACCCCCAACCCTCACCCCCACCCCAACCCCCAACCCAAACCCCCAACCCCCACCCCCAACCCCAACCCAAACCCCCAACCCTAACCCTAATTACATTTCATGAGAACAGGCTGTGATCTAGTTTAATGATCTAAATAAACAGGGTCTATAAATTACACTGGCTTTTGGGGGGGGGGGGGGGGGGGGGGTCATGTAACCTGGAGATTTTGCTACTGGAATGGGACTGCGTAGAACCTGCTCTGTTTAAAGGAGTGCCAAGCTCTCAAATCCATTGTCTTTTCTTTAATAACCTTTAATAATATTATCACTGACACCCTTAGAGAGCGCTGTGCAGCCCAGCCTAGTGTCTCTGCCACCTTTATTAGATTACATTGTTTTTAATGCGCTGATCACTCAACAGCTATGAGAAGGGCGTCTGAACCGCCTGTACTGTAAAAGGCCTTTGCATGTGACAACCCGTTGAAAGGGCTTAGCCCCTATAGCCCCTGTACCCCTTCCCCGTATTTCAGACTCTTTGGCACAACTGTAGGAAACTCGACTCCAGAAACTTAAATCCAAGAGGAAAAGCATTTAGGATAATCCACTCCACAGGCCGATGCAGACATTATCGGAACGTTTGTCAGCTCGGATTAGCAGACTTTAGAGCCAGCGCCAAGGACTGCAGTGGGAGATCTGGGGCCTGTAAGTTGTAATCACGCGCCGTTAAGACTGCCCGCTGGATTTTGCTTCTTGTGTAACAGCCTGCTCTGGCTGCACTGTGAGCTCACTAGTGTAGCTCCTGAGTGCAGTAATGCAGCAATGAAACGCTGCAGCCTGTCTGCACAGAACCTCCCTGCACTGCTGTGGCAGGCTTCCACCTCCACTAGGGGGCACCAGAGAGGTGTGTCAGAAGGAATACCTTGACAGGTGGATCTCTCTCTCTCTTTACTTGTCATTGAGTTTCATTTCGATTCCTTGTGATAACAGGAGCTTACAGTTATTTTAGTATTTTCAAAATGCAACACTGAGTGTTCAATAGCTATGGATGATGAACAAGTGTCACAAAGGCTCCTATTGACAGGACAACACCCCTGCCACTGGACTTAAAGTGGCATTTTAAAGATAGTGAGGTTTAGAATGAAGAGGTATAACAGCACGATTCAAGATGGTGCTATTGCATGGTGCTATTGCATAGCGCATTGCTCCTCCTGGTGGCTGGATCTTGCACTGCAGTCACGCTGTTGAGTTTTTCCGATGGCGTTTCTCTCCAGGGCGTTGTGTTCTGTTCTGTTCTCTGCAGTATTTTGAGAAGGCCGCGTGGGTCCCTGTGCTTTTTCTCTCTTGATCATCTGTTTTTGTGTTTGTGAATTTGTAATCGCCGCTGTCACTGTCATCTCTGAGAGGCTGGGGGCTCTTCTCAGAGCTGGCTGGCAGACTCGGAGTGACAGGGAGAGAGGGAGAGGCGAGACAAGCGCTCCTTTATATAACTCCCATCAAAAAACTGAATCCGGACAGCAGCAATAATCATTACTAACAGGAGCTGTTCACTTATTATCTTACACAATCGCTGCTATTAAATGAAAAAAACGTTGTTGTTTTTTTTTAATAACCCTCTGTAACGTCAAAGCGCTCACACGCAGTGTTCTGTGCACATGGTGACATCTGAACACAGGATAAGATATGTTGGTACTGTAACTTGCACGCGGTGGTGCTTTTGAATTCGTATTATGACTCTTGCGTGCAGTGGCTTTGTCATCGTGATACGCAATTCACGCTTCTTTTGCACCTTGCGTCTGAATAATAAATGGATCGTTGCTGATTTATTACTCACTGGCCTCTTGATTGGAGCTGTAGCTGTCAGGTTGCATTGAGTAAGCACGCAGTCACAGTACCACCCTATCCCTCCATTAGGGAATGTATAGAATGAAGCCTCGTCTCTCTCTCTCCTCTAATTCTCTGATCTCTCGTTCTGTGTTCTCTTTCCCTCCTTCTGATGTTTCTCTTTACGCCCACCTTCCTTTCTTCCCTCTCTCTCTATCTCTCTCTCTCTCTCTCTCTCTCTCTCTCTCTCTCTCTCTCTCTCTCTCTCGTATGTACCGCGCTGTCTGATGGTGTTTGACAGTCCTGCCTAACCTTACCTGAGGAGACACGACTTGTCAGATGAATAAGCCTGTCAAGTTATAAAAGCATGTCCTGATGTACCCTGGTAACAGCACAGTGAAGTGCAGTGAAACACAGTTGTTATGAAACTCATGAATGTAAAACCTGGACTGGCTCAAACTGAATGTGTCTCTTCTCCTCCTGCTCCCTTCTCAGAATGGCCTGGCTGCCGGAGACAGCTGTGTGTGTGTGTTCACGACTCTTGAACTGGCAGCAGTGTGGAGTAGTGGTTAGGGCTCTGGACTCTTGACCGGAGGGTCGTGGGTCCAATCCCAGGTGGGGGACACTGCTGCTATACCCTTGAGCAAGGTACTTTACCTAGATTGCTCCAGTAAAAACCCAACTGTATAAATGGGTAATTGCATGTAAAAATAATGTGTTAGCTTGTAGCAATTGTAAGTCGCCTTGGATAAGGGCGTCTGCTAAGAAATAAATAATAACTGGGGCCCCTGGGGAACAGCCCTTAGCAAAATTCACCGCTGTCATTTTGCAGTTTCCCCATGCTTACATTGTGTTAATTAGAGGCATGTTGAGCATTTGAGTGAATTTGTAGGTCAGAGGATTTAATGGGTGAGAGAGAGAGAGAGAGAGAGAGAGAGAGAGGGAGGAAGAAAGAAAGAGCGAGAAGGAAGGGGAATGAGCACTTGTGGGAGGGAGCCAGCTCCAGCCGATCTATGTTTTAAGAGTATATGATATTATTGGTCGAGCTGCTCCATCGTGACACAGACAGACAGAGACAGACCCGCGCACACTGACACGTCATTCATGGAAACAGAAAGGTCACACAGCAGTACCTGTGCTTCAAGTCGTGCGCAATGTGCTGTCAAGGCTGCGCTGTGAGTTGTGCTTTTAAGGAGGAGAGCGTCTTTTTAGTTCTGCTCAGCTTTAATATCAAACTAAAAGAGCAGAAATAATATTTTCCCTTTCTACTTCCCCCTCCCCTGTGGCTCAGCGAGGAATCATGAATTATTACCAAGCAAGGTTTGAAGCACTGTTCCTAAAAAGAGATGTGTGCGGACAGAATTTGAGAAAATGTCCCCACAAAGATAGTAACTCCTGGAAAACCGACCTTTGTGGGGACGTCCCCACTGTGTAAAACACGTTTCTAAGAACTAAAAAAAAAAAAAGAAAAGTGCCAAAATATTTCGTTTGTTGTCGACTTTCACCCTGTGTGGAGTTTCATCTGACTGGAGTTACAAATAGCAAATGAGAAGTCTCCACAAATATATAGCAATGCAAACGTGTGTGTGTGTGTGTGTGTGTGTCTCTGTCTCTGTGTGTGTGTGTGTGTGTGTGTGTCTGTGTCTGTGTGTGTGTGTGTGTCTGTGTCTCTGTGTGTGTGTGTGTGTGTGTGTGTGTGTGTGTGTGTGTGTGTGTGTGTGTGTGTGTGTGTGTGTGTGTGTGTGTCTCTGTGTGTGTGTGTCTCTATGCTACCAGGATCATGTACATTTGTAACTGTTTGATCTTTTTCTGCTTTTATTTTGTCTTATTGTTTGTATGATGAAGTGTTGCGTCCCGTTTTGAATGATTTGTCTCTTTTTACCGTTGATTTTATAATGTGGTTATTTCATGCCGGGACCCCCTTGTGAATGAGATGCTTATCTCAAGGGTTCTGTCCTGATTAGATCAAATAGATTTGAAATTTGATGCCACCCTGTCCAGTTCTCATCTCTCCTGCAGGAGTGCTGTACAGTAATGTACACAACCGCCAAGAATTAAAGCACACAGAAGCATGGAACCGACTGTCTTGTGAATCGGAATATCTTGTGAACCAGGAGACCCTCCACAGCTGTAAAAGCACACAGCCACACTGTGATGCACTGTCTTAAACTCTATTCAGTTGTATTATATGATGTCTTTCTGTCTGTAGCTTTAGGTTATGTCTGCATCCGTGAGGGGTGAGTGGGGGGGGGGGGGAGAGACGAGCTCTTATTCTTCTTAAATAGAATTGTTAAATGAAAAAGGATTCGCACTAGAAGAAGGGATCAGTGCAGCCATGTGCTTCTGCTGACTGTAAGATGAGTGATGATTGAACCCTGTCCTGCTCTCTCTCTCTCTCTCTCTCTCTCTCTCTCTCTCCCTAGTTGCAGAGGCTGAAGCGCTCGCTCTCCTTCAAGACCATGATCCGCAGTCGAAGCGTCGAGAACTTCTTCCAGCGTTCCAACAGCGAGATCCGTCTCCCCGGCGACCTCATCACGGCCCCGCCCCCTCCCCCTTCCCCGCCCCCGGCTCCCAGCCCCGCCTCCAGCCCTAACACCGCCCTCACCTCTAAGCCCCCCACTCAGCTCCGCCCCCTCCGTACTCACTGCTTCCAGGAGCACGTGTTCCGAAAGCCCACCCACTGCCAGCTCTGCAACCACATGATCGTGGGTGAGTCTCCTATCAGTTAACATGCACAGCGGACCCTGTCTCTATATCAGTTAACATGCACAGCGGACCCTGTCTCTATATCAGTTAACATGCACAGCGGACCCTGTCTCTATATCAGTTAACATGCACAGCGGACCCTGTCTCTATATCAGTTAACATACACAGCTGACCCTGTCTCTATATCAGTTAACATGCACAGCTGACCCTATATCATTTGAGCCTTTGAATGAAGTTGTGTCCTGTGCCGTGCTGTGCTGTGCTCTGATTGGTTTGTCGTTTTCGTTTTGTTGCAGGGAACTCCAAGCAGGGGCTGCGCTGTAAAGCCTGCAAGCTTGGCGCTCACTTGTGGTGTTCATCGGAACTGTCACAGCAGCAGTGCAATGGCAAGGCGGTGAGAGAGGGGGTGAGGGGTCCTGTACTGATATGAACTGAGTCGGGATAGTTACAGACAGACATACACAGTTAGAGACGCACAGACAAAGACACACATACACACAGTTACAGAGAAACACAGAGCTCTCCCCAGCTGTTTCAGCGCCATTCAAATGATGTTTCTGTACAGCTCTAGACACATGAATACAGAACCATGTATGACTCTTTGTGGATATACAGGAGAGATCTGACGTTCAGACATGTAGCTGCTCGGCACTAACTGATAAATATCAGGAGATCAATTCAGCTGTCATTCAGCACTGAGCAACGGTTAGAAAAATAGGAAAAAAGTTCTTATGATGATGTATTACGATAGTAATCCAAAAATCATCAATATACTATACCATACTGCCACGCCGGTCTCTACAGGGAGAGGTTATGTTTTCCAGTACGACTGAATGAGAGATAGCTGACTCCTTGAATAACCAGACACACGCATTCGCTTCTCTTATCCCCATCGCTGCTTCTTTCAGAGCACACAGAAGTAATAATAGTAATACAGTGAACCAGATGGCTGCAGATTCTGAGTTTCAGCCCAGATGGATTCATCAATGCTGTTGTGAGCAGGTGAAGCTGATACTCTGAAATCTCAGTATAATCTCGGGTCATTTTACCTCTAATGGAGCACTAAGGTTACAATGTTAGATGCATGTTGTGATATGCAGGGTACATTACAATGCACGCATCAACCCCGATTTGTCTTTTTCTTTGTAAGATGGGTGATAAGTAGGTTGGCTGCTCTTTTATAGTTTATTATTCAGTGGCTCACAAAATTTCATAATAAAATCCCTCCCCTTTCAGTGAAGAACAGGGCTCGACTGGTAGAAACACGTCGCTCTGACATAGAATTTTATTCCGAATTATCATTATTCGCAATTTTTTTTTTCAAGAAAGCAAAACTACAGTAAATAAATGTACCTAATAAACGTACCTAATGAAGTCACCAAATCAGAACTAAACGAGTCCGACGTTTCTTTTAGGAGCTTGTCACTGGTCTAAAGACGTTCATTATTTATTGAATTGTTTGCTTATGTCGGTGTGGAGTATGCAGCTTTGAGACTCCAAGCCCAGTGACGATTACTGACAGACTGATGTGTTGAAAATGAAACTCAAATGAGGCACTGCAGGGGAGGGGTGTGTTCATAGCAACTCTCCCTCTCTCTCTCTCTCTCCCTCCCTCTCCCCCCTCTCTCAGTCGGGGGCATTCAAGCGGAATTTCAGCTCCCCCCTCCTGGTGAATGACCAGCTGTGTGTGGTGAAGGAGACCCCTCCCCCTGGTGAGTACCCTATGACTTCAGTGCTGAAGCTGTAGTGAACCCCAGCGTTAAGTACGAGTGAAAAGGTGCACTAATTTCACAATACGTCTGTGTGTGTGTGTGTGTGTGTATTTGTGCGTGTCTCTGTGTGTGTGTACGTGTCTCTGCCTCTGCGTGTGTTTGTGTGTGCGTCTCTCTGTCTGTGTCTCTGTGTGTTTGTGTGTGTGTGTGTGTGTGTGTGTGTGTGTCTCTGTCTCTGTGTGTGTGTGTGTGTGTGTGTGTGTGTGTTTCAGCAGGGAAGGCCCGTGTGGACCCTGTGTACGAAACTCTGCGCTACGGGACCTCCCTTGCTCAGCTGGAACGCTCCAGCTTCGGCAGCGTCTCTGAGTCCCCTACCAGGAGCCTGGTAGGAACCCTGCATCCTGCACCCTTAACTCTGAACCCTGAACCCATACAGCACCCTGCACCCTGCACCCTGAACCCATACAGCACCCTGCACCCTGAACTCTGAACCCTGAACCCATACAGCACCCTGCACCCTGAACCCGTACAGCACCCTGCACCCTGAACTCTGAACCCTGAACCCATACAGCACCCTGCCCCCTGCACCCTGCACCCTGAACCCATACAGCACCCTGCCCCCTGCCCCAGACAGACAGCTATTATACTGCCCAGTACAGCCATGAGAATCAGACAGGACGCCTGCAGTGCTTTTGTGGTCTCTTTATTTTAGTATTTTATTGTTGAATCTTGATTGACATGTGTCACTTCCTGCTGCTGACTGTACGTGTCACTTCCTGTGCAGAATGAGCGGGATGAGGGCGGAGAGGACGGGGAGGAGAGCCTGCGGAGCGGAGAGGAGGAGATGGGCAGCCAGGGTGAGAGAAACACCAAATACTGTCACTGTCACTGCACCCTGCACCCTGCACCTTACACCCTGCAAACTGCACCCTACACACAGAATACTGCACCCTGCACCCTGCACCCTGCACCTTACACACTGCAAACTGCACCCTACACAAAATACTGCACCCTGCACCCTGCACCTTACACACTGCAAACTGCACCCTACACACAGAATACTGCACCCTGCACCCTGCACCCTGCACATTGCAAACTGCACCCTACACACAGAATACTGCACCCTGCACCCTGCACCCTGCACATTGCCAGGCTGAGAGAGAGAGGCAGCATCATTACATACTGCGCTACACACTGAGACACTGCGCTTGCTTGTTCTTGCAGAGGGAGGGGGGTCGTAGGCACAGAGCAGTGCTGGTTTAATAGAAAAGCAGGCAGGTGCGCAGATGTTATTTTTGCTGTGGTAAGCTCCTCACAGAGAGAGAGATAGAGGGAGCGATTCATCTTGCCAGCGCCGATGATACCATGGCTCAGAGCATTGCTACCAATTCAAAGCCAAGGAATAACAGGCAAGCAAGCCTTCAGGAACGCACCCGCTGACAGACTGAGCATCGCAAGAGCATCATTATTCTTTTATTCTTGAAGAAGACTAGAGAGCTAGCCATTCCCACCGCCATGTCCCACCCTCTCCCGTCAAGTTGCTGTTCCACTCGTGTCTTTCTCCCACCCTCAATCTCACTCGTTCTCTCTCTCTCTCTCTCTCTCTCTCTCTCTCTCTCTCTTGAACAGAAAGCGAGAAGGCTGTGTCGGAGGACAGAGTCAGCTTGAAGGTAAAGTCTATATTATTATTATTATTATTATTATTATTATTATTATTATTATTATTATTATTTTATAATAATAAGATATTATTTAATACTCCCCCCCCCCCCAGACCCCCTGCAGACTCGAGGGGCCCCCAAAGCACTCCTACGTGGCGCTCTACAAATTCCTCCCTCAAGAAGTGAACGACCTGGAGCTGCAGTGAGTAGAGATGCGCTGACACACGCACACACACACACACACACACACACGCACACACACACACACACACACACACACAGAGACACACACACACACACACACACACACACTCACACACACACACACACTGACACACACAGAGACACACACACAGACACACAGACACACACACACACTGACACGCACTCACACACACACACACACACACACAGACACACACGCACACACACACTCACACACACACACACACACTGACACACACACTCACACACACACAGACACACACTCACACACACACCCCCACACACCCCCACACACACACACTGACACACACACACTGACACACACACACACACACACACACTGACACACACACACTGACACACACACACACACACACACACTGACACACGCACACACACACTGACACGCACACACACACTGACACACTGACACGTACGCACACACACACACACACACAGAGACACACACACACACACACTCACACACACACACAAATTCAGATTTTTCACATTTTTTTCAAATTCAAAGGTGCTGTATTTGCATAACTAACATCAGCAGTGTTGCCAAAGCAAATACAGTACATAGGATATGATGCAACATATCATACAATGAAAAAAAAAAGTTTTTCACAATGAGATGAAAATAAAAGTCTGGAAATATACAGATTAAATAAATAAACAAATAAAGCAATAATATGTTCATGGTAATTTAAATGGTAAAGAAAATAATATTTACAGTCACAGTAATTATTAATATCAATAATAACAACTGCAGTGAGCTTTATAATAGTAATTTTTTGTGTCTACCTTTTTCTATGGCCAGGCTGTGGTCACTGAGCCTGTCCTTGGTCAGGATCTGTCTCTGCCTTGTGTCTCTGACAGCGAAGACATACTCTGCGAGGGTGTAGTTTCTGTTTCGGGCTCGATAGCAATCCAGTTTGTTTTGGGGATTTAGTTTCATTGTCCCAATGTTCCAGATAAGATGTTTGTTTTGTTTTATAATTTGCTTGACTCTGATTGGCAGCTGGTTAGCAGTGCTGATCTGAAGCTGGTTAGTGTTAGTGGAGGTTAGGGCAGTGAGCTTCAGAGCTAGCTGGCTGAGGGGACTCTTTTCTGGGCTGAGCTCTTGGGTTTGCAGGGCTTTGTACTGTAGTGAGTCTGGGGGGCTTGTGCGGAGATGCATCCAGAATTGGAGTGCTCTTTTTTGGATGTGGATGAGCAGTGGGTAATGACCTAATTCAGCCCTGCATGCATGACTAGATGTTTTCCTCTGTACTTGTAATATATTTTTGCAGAATTCTGCATGCAGGGTTTCTGCAGGATGCTTGTTCCATTTTGTGTAGTTCTGCTGGCTGAGCGGACCTCATACCTCACTTCCATACAGCGCAATGGGCTGGATGACGCTGTCAAAAATGTTGGACCAGATTCTAATGGGTATATTTATTTTATATAGCCTTCTTTTGATGGCATAGAAAGCTTTGCAAGCTTTTTCTTTTAATGCATTCACTGTCGGGCCAAAGCTCCCTGAGGCATTGCTCGTAGTCCGAGGTAATTGTAATTCAGTGTGTGTTCTAGGGCGGTGTTGCCAGAGTAAAGTGGTATCTGTTTTCATGAGATCTGGCCTTTTTTTGGAAGATCATGATTTAGTTTTTTTTCAAATTCACTGCCAGCGCCCAGGTCTGACAGAACTGCTCCAGCAGTGCCAGGCTCCACTGCAGCCCCTGTTCAGTGGGCGACAGCAGGACCAGGTCGTCTGCACAGAGCAGGAATTTAACTTCCATGTATAGAGAGGCCAGGAGACTGTTCCAACCTCACCGCTAACTCACTGATGTAACTATTGAGCAGCGCTGGACTCTGTCTCACTCCACGCCTCTGTGAGAAGAACTCTGTTCTTTTGTTGTTAATTTTTATTCCGCACTTGTTTTCTGAATAAATTGATTTAATTATATCCTAAACTTTACCCCCTATTCTGCTTTGGAGAATTTTATAATATAAACCCTCGTGCCAAATAGAATCAAATGCTTTTTTGAAATCAATGAAGCATGCAAACATGTTGCCCTTACACTCTCACACACACACTACAGACTCACTCACACACACTCTCACACACTCACACACTCACACACACACACACACACACACACACAGACGGACAGACTCACACCACACAGACTCACCTCTCCCCTCCTCTCTCTCTCCCTCTCTTTCTCAGGCCAGGTGACAGGGTGCAGGTGACAGACGACTCCAATGAAGACTGGTGGAAGGTGGGTGCTGAACTGTGATTGTCGGGATCGTTACGGGGGTGGGTGGGGGTCACACAGGGTCCCGCTAGGGTTCCCACCTCTGACTTACAAAAAACCGGGACACCAGAGTAATTTTGTACAAAAATAAATAAATAAATAAATGAATGAATAGATCATACACTTTGACATTGAATGTCCCGGGAAGTCTTACAGATTTCCCAGGACAGCAGCCTCAAAAAGAGAACAATCCAGGCAAAACCAGAACAGGTGGCAAGCCCAGGTCACGCACGCACATGCACGGACGAGACTTATCTCTGTGTATACATTTAAAATGAATAAAAATAATAATATTTTAATATGCTTTACCATACCTCTCTGTGCTTTACCATGCTTGCCTTTGCTTTACCAGACCTCTCTGTGCTTTACAATGCTTCCCTATGCTTTACCATACCTCTCTGTGCTTTACAATGCTTCCCTATGCTTTACCAGACCTCTCTGTGCTTTACAATGCTTCCCTATGCTTTACCATACCTCTCTGTGCTTTACAATGCTTCCCTATGCTTTACCAGACCTCTCTGTGCTTTACAATGCTTCCCTATGCTTTACCAGACCTCTCTGTGCTTTACAATGCTTGCCTATGCTTTACCATACCTCTCTGTGCTTTACCATGCTTGCCTTTGCTTTACCAGACCTCTCTGTGCTTTACAATGCTTCCCTATGCTTTACCAGACCTCTCTGTGCTTTACAATGCTTGCCTATGCTTTACCAGACCTCTCTGTGCTTTACCATGTTTGCCTATGCTTTACCATACCTCTCTGTGCTTTACAATGCTTCCCTATGCTTTACCAGACCTCTCTGTGCTTTACAATGCTTGCCTATGCTTTACCAGACCTCTCTGTGCTTTACCATGTTTGCCTATGCTTTACCATGCTTTCTCTGTTCTTTATTATACTTTGCTGTGCTTTTACTGCGGGAAACTTATCTCAGGGAGTGTCTCTGAGATTTGAACCTGGGTTTCGTGGTCACTTGAGCACCACTCAGCCCCCTTCCACTCCACAGAACACTTCATTAACAACAAAAAAAAATCCATCTCTTGTGAAAGGTGCTGAGCAGCACATCATAATGGATTCAAGAAACTCCTTGACCTGGAGTGACATTTAATAAAAGTTTAATGAGGTTTAGTCATTCAGGTTTATAATGGAATCGTTGCAAACTGCTCACTGCAGAAAGGTTGAGTGACAGGCATAGAGTGAGGCACGCACACACTGACAGGCATACAGTGAGTCACACGCACTGAGCACGCACACTGCATCCACACGCACTGAGCACGCACACTGCATCCACATGCACTGAGCACGCACACTGCATCCACATGCACTGAGCACGCACACTGCATCCACACACACTGAGCACGCACACTGCATCCACACACACTGAGCACGCACACTACATCCACACACACTGAGCACGCACACTGCATCCACACACACTGAGACAAGCATACAGTGAGTCACACACACTGAGCACGCACACTGCATCCACACACACTGAGCACGCACACTGCATCCACATACACTGAGCACGCACACTGCATCCACACACACTGAGCACGCACACTGCATCCACATACACTGAGACAGGCATACAGTGAGTCACACACACACTGAGTCACACACAATGAGTCACACACACACTGAGACACACACACATACACACTGAGACACACACAGACGGAGTCATACATACACACTGAGACACACACACACTGAGACACACACACTGAGTCACACACACACTGAGTCACACACACACTGAGACACACACACTGAGTCACACACACACTGAGTCACACACACACACACACACACTGAGACAGACACACTGAGCATTTCATTTTTAGTGCTCCACCTTCCCATTATACAGTTGAACGTTTCATTTTCTGTGTCTGTGCTAGACAGTCAGTGTGCCCCTTTCTTTCCTTTAGGCTATACAGGGTGATTTATAATTTGCGCAACTTTGATTGTTTTGCATTGTTTTCAATTCTGCTTACATTATTGCAAGCCTGTGTGTGTGTGTGCAGCTCAGTCTGTGTGTGTCTCACTGTATAGTGTTAGTGTGTGTGTGTGTCAGTGTGTGTGTCTCAGTGTTAGTGTGTGTGTGTGTGTGTGTGTCTCACTGTATAGTTTATAGTGTGTGTGTGTGTCAGTGTATAGTGTTAGTGTGTGTGTATGTGTGTGTGTCTCAGTGTATAGTGTGTGTGTGTGTGTGTGTCTCAGTGTATAGTGTTAGTGTGTATGTGTGTGTGTGTGTGTGTCTCAGTGTATAGTGTGTGTGTGTGTGAGTAACGCAGTGTATGGCAGTGAGTAATGAGGCTGGCAGTGCTGAGTCTCAGCGCTCCCTCAGCAATGTTTCTGCTCACACAGGTGCTCCTGACTCAGGTACAGCAGAGCGGCTTTAACCCCTTCAGTGCTGGAGAGGAGTAGGAGTATAACACAGTATAACACAGCAGCGATCCCTCTCCCAGTTCAGATCTCAGCCTCCACACACAAATAAACCAATCACACAAAAGCACAGCTCCTCCCCTCCAAGCTCTCCCCCAATCAGAACCGCTTCACCTGCAGTGTTCTCGTCCATAACTATAAAACACCCAACAGCACGGAATCCAGAGGATGAGGAACATGTGGACTAGAAGTCTTTCTCGATGTCTTCCTGTGTGCATACGTGCTTGTCCCGTGTTAAACATGTGCTGACTGTGTTGAGCCCGTGTGAACTCTGTTGTGTTGAGCCTGTGTGAATATTGCGTTGCTCCCGTGTGAATGTTGTGTTGATCCTGTGTGAATATTGCGTTGCTCCCGTGTGAATGTTGTGTTGATCCCGTGTGAATATTGCGTTGCGCCCGTGTGAATGTTGTGTTGATCCCGTGTGAATGTTGTGTTGATCCTGTGTGAATATTGCGTTGCGCCCGTGTGAATGTTGCATTGCTCCCGTGTGAATGTTGTGTTGATCCTGTGTGAATATTGCGTTGCTCCCGTGTGAATGTTGTGTTGATCCTGTGTGAATATTGCGTTGCTCCCGTGTGAATGTTGTGTTGATCCTGTGTGAATATTGCGTTGCTCCCGTGTGAATGTTGTGTTGATCCCGTGTGAATATTGCGTTGCGCCCGTGTGAATGTTGCGTTGCTCCCGTGTGAATATTGCGTTGCGCCCGCGTGAATGTTGTGTTGATCCCGTGTGAATATTGCGTTGCGCCCGTGTGAATGTTGCATTGCTCCCGTGTTAATGTTGTGTTGCTCCCGTGTGAATGTTGCGTTGCTCCCGTGTGAATATTGCGTTGCGCCCGCGTGAATGTTGTGTTGATCCCGTGTGAATATTGCGTTGCGCCCGTGTGAATGTTGTGTTGATCCCGTGTGAATGTTGCGTTGCTCCCGTGTGAATATTGCGTTGCGCCCGTGTGAATGTTGCATTGCTCCCGTGTGAATGTTGTGTTGATCCTGTGTGAATATTGCGTTGCTCCCGTGTGAATGTTGTGTTGATCCCGTGTGAATGTTGTGTTGATCCTGTGTGAATATTGCGTTGCGCCCGTGTGAATGTTGCATTGCTCCCGTGTGAATGTTGTGTTGATCCCGTGTGAATATTGCGTTGCTCCCGTGTGAATGTTGTGTTGATCCCGTGTGAATATTGCGTTGCGCCCGTGTGAATGTTGCGTTGCTCCTGTGTGAATATTGCGTTGCGCCCGTGTGAATGTTGTGTTGATCCCGTGTGAATATTGCGTTGCGCCCGTGTGAATGTTGTGTTGATCCCATGCTGTGCTGGCTCTGTTTTGACTGCTGGTTTGTCTCCGCAGGGTAAGAGCGCGGACAAGGTTGGCTTCTTCCCAGCAAACTTTGTCCAGAGAGTGCGGCCGGGTGAGAGGGTGTGGAGAGCCAGCAACTCCTACCAGGGCAGGAGGGAGCTGGGACAGATGAGTGTGAAAGAGTGCCAGGTGAGGGGAAGGGAGTTTGTGGGTGGGGGGTGATGCTTGGCTAGCCTGTCTGTGTATCTCTACCCCACTCTGTCTCCACTCCTTCTCAGATCTGCGTTGGGAAAGGTGAGGACAGGGAAGGCTTTCTGAAGGTGAGCAGTGGTAAGAAGAGGGGTCTGGTACCCACAGACTCGCTGGAGGAGATCTGAGCCGCACCCAGCCTTCACTGTGCACTCCCCCGGCACCCCACACTGGAGCTGTGAAAGAGGAGCGGGGGCTGAACCCCCAAACTGACCAGCACCCCAACACCGGAGCCGGGGGACCACCTCGATTTCAATGAGCTGCACAGTAACATCACAGCATCACTTGAACCTTTCTATCACACCACCCCAGGCGGGCTTTGGGGCTGTGTACTGGTTCATACTGGTGTCTACTGGGATGCACTGGGATCTACAACTGGACACGAGCTCCCAGTCCACTCTGCTTCCGCTCGGTTTTGTTTTGGGGATCGGGAGGCATGTTCAGGTCCTGTCGGGTCTCTGGTCGGCACTGCTCATCGTTTGTTTTCCTTCCAGGAGGTTTTAACTGGTCTTCAGGTCTCCAGACTGGGGTTGTGTGGCCCCTGGAATATTGTTCGAAACACAGCCTGGGCACCTCCCCCTCTCTCCTCTACTCTGCACCCTGCAGATCACACTTTACAGACAAGCCCTACGGACAACTTGCACCACGCTTCCTTTCCTTTTTCATTTGCACAAGGGAAATAAATCTGTTCCCTCTCTCCTCATTGCGGCAATCGATCAGGGCAGAGTACTTTATGACCCTTACAAAACTAAAGTGTAATAAAGCATGCATAGCTAAGCATTGTAAAGCACAGAGAGGTATGGTAAAGCATAGGGAAGCATTGTAAAGCACAGAGAGGGATGGTAAAGCATAGGCAAGCATTGTACAGCACAGAGAGGTCTGGTAAAGCATAGGGAAGCATTGTGAAGCACAGAGAGGTATGGTAAAGCATAGGGAAGCATTGTAAAGCACAGAGAGGGATGGTAAAGCATAGGCAAGCATTGTACAGCACAGAGAGGGATGGTAAAGCATAGGGAAGCATTGTAAAGCACAGCGAGGTATGGTAAAGCATAGGCAAGCATTGTAAAGCACAGAGAGGTATGGTAAAGCATAGGGAAGCATTGTAAAGCACAGAGAGGTATGGTAAAGCATATTAAAAAACAGACCAACCATGGTAGAAGCACAGTATAACCAACAGGGTGAAAACTGCAAAATGACGGCAAATAAATGTACCGCAGTAAACTTTTAGAAGGGAAGTCGTTTTTAATGCTGTGTTTGCATGTCAGTGTGGTTGCTGTGGCTGTGCAGGAGAGTTTGCAAACTCAATGGCTCTGCTTGTTCCTTGTTGAACGCATCACACGCCTGTCTGAGTGTCATTTGGAGGGGAGGAATCAGGAGCATGTGGATTTTAAGACGCTGATATTCAGAGGGGAGAGGGGAGAGGGGAGGGGGGTAGCTCGATCTCCAGTTTGGTCTCTGTGTCTCTCTGTCCTTCACCAGGGAGAATTTATTTAAACACACAGAGTCTTTCTTAGGGATGTTAATAGTTTATAGCTTAATATTTTCCTAAACGTATCACTGTCACAGATATGCATGATATATATAGAGAGTTCAGCTGTAGTGTTTAGACAGTAGGACGCGTGCAATGTGAGGTTATTCATTCAGTTAATAGGGGTATGTTTTGATTTCGCAGCGCGTCAGAGAAAGCTACGGCCGCTTAATGGAGGGCTGATCCAGCTTTTATTTTGGGGGGGGGGGGGGGGCAAGTTACTAAAAATTCCCATTACGTTTAAACGTTTAAACTTGTTTAAATGCTACATTTTAAATGAACATGCCTGCTCTTTTTACCTTTCCTAATAATAGTTGTACTGTATGTATCGATAGCTATATAGTTAGTTAGTGAATTAAAACGAATACATATCGTAAATGGAGGCTGCATGAAAGGCTGAAGGCTGTGTATCTAGCCGCGTAGTTGCTAGATAGTTCACAGGTAGATTCTTCACATGTCACTTTTTTATTTTTTAACAGCGTTGACTCTGCAGTTGGTTGATTGGTTTCGATCGCGTTGATTTGAAGACGCTGAGAAACGTCTAGCAGTAGAAACGCCATTCAGCTCATTCGTTTTTCTTTGTATTTCTAAATGTTGAACGGGCAGATGTGGGGGCGAGGGGTTTGAGTGACTGAGAGTGGATTCTGCAGGGCAGGGAGAGGATTGTGGCGGCTGGGATCTGAATTTGGTTAAGGACCAGTGAGACATCATTTCTAAGTTGCTATAGAAACCCGTTTTGTTGCGGTGTTCTGCCCCTGAGTCGCTGCTCTTGTTGCCCTGCGCAGTGTCGTCCTGAATTCAGACCGTAAGGGAAACCAGTGAGGTCTTTGTCGATTTGCATTTGTTGTAAAGTGTTTTAAGTTGAGATGTTAGAGGGCTGTGTGTGTGTCTTTTGTGGACCTTGTTTAATAACTGAAGGCTGGTGAATAACGCTTGGGTCCACGTCTTATGAAAAGGATTACGGGAGTTCACTCTCTTTCTCCCCCTCCCACTCAGTATTTTTTTTTTTTTTTTTTTGAGGATCCCGGTTTGCTAAAAATATATGACTCTTCTTGTTAACTGGCAGTCAGGTATGCTGCCTCTTCCGCAATAAGGCAATAATTACAGTTTGGTGAGTTCACCTTTTTCTTCTGCCAATAATGAAAAAATAATTCTGTAAAAAAAAACAACAACATATAAATCTAAATATATATAAAGCAGAAAAAAATATCTGCATATGCATGAAAACAATTGATGATTCTGAGAGACAAACTTTCCAGCCAGCGTTAATAAAGTCCCTAGTTATATGCCTTGTGATGTGGTGTGTTTTGTTTCTTTTTCACTCATATAACGCCTTTAGCCCTCAAAGATCTGAACTGAGCAGATACGATTTTAATAATAAGGTTTAAAATAATTAAGAAACATTTTAGCTGTTAGTCAAGCTATTTAAAAGAAATTCATAACCTTTAGAAATGCTTTTTCAAAGAGATGTAAAGATTTAAAAACAGGGACAGACTGCCTGCCTGAACACTGGTGGTAAAGAAAGGACGATGTATAAATTCTATGGTAAAACTATAAGGGCTCCCTCTTCAATGGGAAGTCTCAACCTCCTGCAACTGTGTGAAGCTGGGATGAGGTATCTGTTGTCAATATACATGTACAATGAAAAACCAAACATATACCAATTATGAGCAAGGCACCTTTTTATTAAAGTGACTTCAAATGCCAGCTTTTGTTGTTGATTTATTTTTTCATTTATTTTTGATTTACAGAGTCTAGGGAGTGTGAACTATGCATCAGCTGCAGAGTCACTTACAACTACGTCTCACCCGAAAGACGGAGCACAAGTGACTTGCTCAGGGTATCACACAGTGCGTCAGTGAGTGAGCTGGGATTTGAACCGGGGACCTGCTGGTTACAAGCCCTTTTTTTAATCACCAGAGCACAGAGCCTCCTATGCTAAATTTAGCCCAGAAATCCTCAACATTCCTTATATTAACACACTTTGGTGATGCTGGTGTCTACTGCAGGAAATTCAATCTGATGAGCTGCTTAACTCAAACCCATCAAATTAAACGTAAATGCAACCCCAATGATTACACACACACATAAAGAGAGAGATCGAAGAGATTTATCTTTTTAATAACTTAACTTATGCAGCCAAACTCTGTACAAAACAAAGTGGAAGATATAATACATCCTTATCGAGGGATGTTCTCCGGCACAAAGGCTCATCGTTTCCTAATTTGATCTTATTGTGGACCATGTCATATATCACTGCACGCCTATTCTTAATTTATAAGACTCCACAGTCCGGGGGGCCGGGGGTGCTTGTGTAAGTACCGAGCGAGGCACTGCCACGATCGCTGTGTGACTCAATCCGACGCTGCACTGCAGTGTGACTGAGGGATATTCAAACAGATACACCATCAATCAAACAGCTAAATTGGGAGCAGTTATTCTCAATAAAAATATCTAATTAAATAAAACCTCCTCAGTGCTGTGTGAGGAGAGGAGAGGAGAGGAGAGGGGGAGAGTGGACAGGAGGGGCGAGGAAAGGAAAGGAGGGAGGAGAGGAAAGGAACAGGAGGGAGGGACGGAAGGGGAGAGGAAAGGGGTGGGGAGGAGAGGGGGAGAGGAGACAGAAGGGGAGGGGAGGGGGGAGAGGTGAGGTTTGTTTTGAACCATTTGGGCATCAGTTTATTATTATGGATGAGTGTTCAGCTGTGTAAGTTATTAGGGGGTGGGGCATGCTGAGAGCTGCCTCTGTGCTGGCTGCATCTCAGCATCACTGCTGCAGAGAACTGAACCTGTATGAAACTCGTCACTTATAATCTGCCCAACTGACCCTGTGTCTTCTATCAGGTTATATGCACAGTCAACCCTGCCTCTTATATAAAGCATTTGAAAGACTATTTGAAAGAACAGTCAAACAAGAAAGGCCTGTGTTAGTCTCAGCACTGCTGATGTATTTATAAACCTGTGTGTCGTATAAAAGGCTCTCCAGGTCAGGACAGCATTCAGTTAAACTGCATTGAGTCAGAGCTGCTTCCCCATAGGGATTTAATTAACACACTGGACTAAAAAAACACACTGACAATCACACACACACACACACTGACAATCAGACACACACTGACATCACACACACACACACATACGCTGACAATCAGACACACACACACATACACAGACAATCATACACACACTGACATCACACACACACACACACTGACAATCAGACACACAGATATTAACACACACACACAGAGCAATTAACTCTCCCCCTGGAACCTTATTAAAGGGTACACACACACACTCACACACACTCTCCCTCCCCCTCTCTCTCGTGACCGCGTTTGTAATCCCCCCCAGTCCCAGTCCGCTCCCAGTTATTAATAGACACACGAACACAAGAACACGCTTTTCTTTAATGTCTTTACCTTGACCTCTCTCTATCTCCTTCCTTTTCCTTCCCCTCTTTCCATCTGTCTCTCCCTCCTTTCTCCTATGTCCTATTTCCTACCACTTCCAGATCAATGTCCCTCAGTGACCCCCTCTCTCTCTCTCTCTCTCTCTCTCTCTCTCTCTCTCTCTCTCTCTCTCTCTCTCTCTCTCGCTCTATCTCTCTCGGTATAGATTCCCAGTAGCTGGGATGAAGGAGAATTTGTTTCCCCGTGACACCAGGCAGGTACACTTCACTTGCAGAGTCCATCACATGAAGCAGCAGAAGCAGCAGACACAGAGAGAGAGGCTGCACACAGAAAAGGGGGGACAAGAGAAAGAGAGGGGGGCGAGAGGGGGGGGGGCATGGAGACTGAACTGCTCCCTCCCTTTCTCCTCCCCACAGCTCCCCTGCGCTCCCCAGAGCCCTGGGTGTGAGGAGGAGCCCATGGCTGTGTCATGCAGAGCCCTGGGTGTGAGGAGGGGCCCCTGGCTGTGTCATGCAGAGTCCTGGGTGTGAGGAGGGGCCCCTAGCTGTGTCATGCAGAGCCCTGGGTGTGAGGAGGGGCCCCTGGCTGTGTCCCCCGAGGGATGGCAAGGCAGGCAGGCAGGCTGTCTCAGCCTCAGGCACAAAGTCTCTAGCGAAGCACAAAACTGAAAACCATGCAAACATAAGAACACAACAAACAGAAATATTATTTGATTACACAAGCACACACACACTGAGACACACACGCACGCACGCACGCACACACGCAAACACACATCATTGGCAAAATCAGGTAAATCGAATACTCAGCAAACAAAACATCACAAGCTATACATTTAAAATTATTATTATTATTATTATTATTATTATTATTATTATTATTATTATTGTTTAAATAAAGTATCATTGATTTATACAGGCTGTATTAATCAAGGTATAAATCAGGTTTTAAATCCTAAACTAAAAAAATAAATACAAAAAATCTCTATTTTTATAACACATGCGAAACAATTTATGTTAAAAAAAATAAATAAATCACATGTGGTAACCCGTTGCCATTGGTTACCTTTGCGATGTCATGTTCGATATTCTTCCTGCTGAACAAACAGCTTCTTTGCTTTTGAGTTTAATCTGTAATGGAAATAATAACTCTATCATACCAGCCCTGCTGCGGAGCCTCCCTGCGCTCTGAGCCTCCCTGCACTCTGTTCTCCTGTCCTTTAGCAGGTTAATATTTACCCTTCACAAGAAAGAACACATTCTGCAGAAATACTGCAGTGGAGAGAAGCAGCAGGGCCATGGTGTGTGCGTGTCCCCTCAGGGCCCTTTCTGACCCAGACCTCAGGGACAGCACAGAGACACACACGCACAGAGACAGACTTAAACAAACGCACACACACACACAGCACAGAAACACTGAGACACAATCACACACACACACACACACTGACACACGCATGAAAAACATAACGAGACTCACACACACACACACAGCAGAGAAACACTGAGACACAATCACCCCCACACACACTCTGAGAGACACACACACACACGAGAGACACACACGCACAGTGAGAGACACACATGCACAGTGAGAGACACGCACACACAATGAGAGAGCACCCTGTGTCTGCGAGTCAAGGAGGTACTGAATCAATCTTGACTGTTTTTTGTTTGCTGGAATCTCACTGAGAAGTGGATCCCAGAATAATAATAATAATAATAATAATAATAATAATAATAACAGCAATACAAAAAAGATTCTTTATATAATCAAGACATCGGATCATTAGCAAGTGGCAAACGAACCCTGATTGCCTGCAATTAGACAGCGGGACAGGACCGGAGAGGCAATACTAACACAGATATTCACTGTTGTGATCCATCTGTAACCCAAGCATGTGTGACCGGGTCACAGCAGCACAGTGTACTGGACTTGTTAACAGATGATTGTGTGAGGCTGTATTACTCAAGGTAGTATGGGATGGAATTAAGACTCCTGTTGCACAGCAGTTTCACCCACTCCAGGTTTTACTATGAGCCTGACCATCCACAGTGTGCAGGTAACATGTCTCATTAAACTCATAGTAAAACCAGGAATGGATCAAACTGCTATGGACCGGGAGTCATATTGCCATCCCTGCACTTGGTTTAAATAAGCCATTTATCAAAGTAATTGTCGTTTTTTTTTTTTTTTTTAAAGTTCATTACAATATGCTTTTGAATCACATATAATATAACTGTGTTATATCACTGAATGAAGGTTTTTACGCACTGCAGTGTGAATGGACAGATCCTGTAACCTGCTCTGGGAGATGTTACAAAGAAATGCTTCCATTACGAGAATGTGCTAATGTCAGGTCCTTCCCAGGGGCCTGACACAGATTCTGTGTTTGTGACCCCCCCTCCCCTCTCTCGCTCTCTCTCCTTATACAACCGTCCTGCATCAGAGGGGGGGGGGGGGAGCAATAGCTCAGGCAGCTGTCCTCCTCCCAAAGGCTCCCATACTTCTCAAATGTGACCTTTCCTGACAGAAATGTTTTTAAAAATGATTACAAGCAGAGCTCAGCAGGGCTGTGTGAGGCTCTGAGCAGTGTTTCACACAGAGACACACACTGAGACACGCACACACTGACATGAAACACACACAGATACACACACTGAGACACGCACACACTGACATGAAACACACACAGATACACACACTGACATGAAACACACACATACACACACACTGACATGAAACACACACTGAGACACACACACACAAACACACTGAGCCACACACAGACATTGAACACACACACACACACACACACACACACACACACTAAAGCAGAAACTGAGACACAGACATCAAACATACATTGAGACACACACCCAGAGACATCGAACACACTCAGATACATACACACACAGACAGACATCAAACGCACACTGAAACAGACACACACAGTGAGACACAAGTTCCCCGTTCCTTGTACCAAACACACAATATGCGACACACCAACGAGCAGAGTCCCCAGCGAACAGTAACAACAAAAAAATAAATAATAGAAAAAGAAGCTGTATCGCGCGTCAAGAAGCATTAGCAAAGTCTACACAACGGAGAGGCAAAAACAAACCACTGAGGACTTGGGCACTCTGTTAAATAAAGAAACTGTAAAGAATAAGGAGAGAGAGATGCACACAGAGAGAGAGGCTGCACACAGAAAAGGGGGGGCGAGAGAAAGAGAGGGGGGCGAGAGGGGGGTGGGGGGGGCATGGAGACTGCTCCCTCCCTTTCTCAGCTAAGAAATGGTGCTATCAGCGCTAACTGTGCAGAAGAGGCCAATCTAACACTATAGGTTACAGGGGGTCAGCAGCAGAGCAATTATTATCTTGTGACAGAGCTGCTCCTCGCATGACACCTTCCTTTCTTAATCCTCTCCCGGGGAGCTTCAGCAGAAAGGCTGACTGACCTCTCAACACTTTAATCAATTCTCGCGTTCTTTATTGAAACTTCTGCCAGCCCCCTCCCCTCCCCAATCCGTCTAATTAGCTGTGTCACAGGCGGTCAAGCTCGTTAATTATCCCAGTCCTAATTACCAGATTGTATTTACAATTAATCTGAACACTTACATACTTCTCCGCTGAATTAATGAAAATTCATACAGAACTGCTCCCTCCCTCCCCCTTAGGAGAAAAGGTGCCAGTCAGGGCAGGCTAGAGGACTATTCTTTCTTATGTTTCCAGTGGTGATACAAAACGTATCACACACAGCAGCAGCAAAACTGGAAGGTTGAGAAAGAGAGAAAGAAAGAAAGAAAGAAAGAAAGAAAGAAAGAAAGAAAGAAAGAAAGAAAGAAAGAAGGAAGATAGCGTGACTAATCCACAGTCCCGAGAGGCGGTTAACTGGCGTGTCATCGCTGGGCATGCTCTGGGTGTTAGTGCCTGATTTCAATCTTGTCTCAGTTTTGCATTTTCCCCTTCATCGCTGCTCTCGTGTCTTTGATCCAGCGCTGGCACAGCAAATTTATTCAATTAAACTGAGAGCGAACTTTGAAGCTGTGCTTCACTCAGTCAGCACTTTGAAGGAAAAAGCACAGCGCTGAAGTACAGAACAACTTGAGAGACCTCACCCCCCCCCCCATACACACACAAATAGAGGAGGAGAGAGGGATAGAGAGGAATGGAGAGAGAAACAAAGGGTAGAAAGAGAGAGAGAAAGAGACAGGTGGAGTGGGCGAGGATGGTAGTGTCTATGAATAAGAGCTTAAAAGTTTGGTAAAGTTTTGATACTGCAGGAAGCTGGGTCATAGAGACCCACAACAAGAACTAGTGACCTGGGGGGCTCCCGAGTGGTGCATCCAGTAATGGTGCTCCGCGTGGAGTGCAGGATGCGCTCTATAGCCTGGACGTCGCCGGTTCGAGTCCAGGCTATTCCACTGCCGACCGTGGATGGGAGCTCCCAGGGGGCGGCGCACAATTGGCCGAGCGTCGCCCGGGGTAGGGAGGGTTAGGTCGGCCAGGGTGTCCTCGTCTCACCGCGCACCAGCGACCCCTGTGGTCTGGCCAGGCGCCTGCGGGCTTGCCTGTAAGCTGCCCAGAGCTGTGTTGTCCTCCGACGCTGTAGCTCTGAGGTGGCTGCATGGTGAGTCTGCAGTGTGAAAAAAAGCGGTCGGCTGATGGCACACGCTTCGGAGGACAGTCAAGGCAGGGTTCAGAGAGACCCTGAGCTAGCGGGGAGTCAAGGCAGGGTTCAGAGAGACCCCGAGCTAGCGGGGAGTCAAGGCAGGGTTCAGAGAGACCCGAGCTAGCGGGGAGTCAAGGCAGGGTTCAGAGAGACCCCGAGCTAGCGGGGAGTCAAGGCAGGGTTCAGAGAGACCCCGAGCAGGGAGGCAGGCTCCAGGGGCACAAGCAACCAAACCAGCCACAGCTTCAAACGCTCACAGATAAAACCACAGGTCACCAAGTCAAGCAGACAAGCCTATCGGCTAGTGCCTCTGTCAGTGTTACTGAGCGTTAGTGGGGTGAAATGAGAAGAGAAACAAGCAGTCAAGGCTGGCATCACTACACTCAGACTGTCCAGGATTACTCTCTTACCTCTTTTACTAGGGCAGCTATTTCTGACAAAGGCTGCAGGCTATATATATATACCCACACTGTACCGTATGGATGTATACAGCTGACAGGTTGGCTCCTAACCTATTTTACTTGCCAGTTTTTCAGCTTAGCAGAACGAAGCCTAGCCTCGTTCTTTCTCCAGATCACACCCCTGCTTGGCCCTTCTCAATGCTTTCTCTGCTGGAGGTTTTAATCTGAAGCTAGTGTTCTGTAGAAAGGGCCATTCAATGAAAGGATAACATTTTGGGTTGAAACTTGCACACTAGCCCTGCTGCTGCACCCAGTCCTGGGGTTCAGAACTCCCCTCAATGAAGTCTATTATTATTAATATTGAAATGATCAGGAGCCAGGAGTTTGAGCAGGGTTAGAAACTCACACTAGCCCTGCTGCTGCGCCGGGTCCTGGGGTTCAGAGCTCCCTCCACTTGTTCAGGTATATTATTGAAATGACCAAGTAGGAGCCAGGAGTTTCAACAATCAAAAACTGGAAATGTCCATAGGAGGCTGTGAGTCTTATGACACACGTTTGGTGGGGACATTGTGGTGTTTGTAGGTGACAGACAGACGCGATCAGTGCATAAGAGTTCGCATTTTGAACCCTGATCAAATCTGGACTGAAAAGTGCCCCGGTTGACAGCGGAACAATATGTGAAGCGACTGGGTAATATCCGCGTGTCTCGCCTATTAGAACGGGTAGAGAGGTCAGTGATACACAGTCAAAAAAAACACCAAAAAACCGCAAGACGAACCACCGCGGGAAAAACACACGTGAAGGTCATTCGCACAAAATGAGAAGGAGCCTTGGGAACAGTCCGAGCAATATAAATACACGGCCCAGGTTCTGACATCTAAAAAAAACTGACAGCGACTGAGAAAAAAAACAAACACAAACACGCTTTTAGCGGACACAATTACAACCCCTTATAAATGTCAAAGTCTCAGCCTGTCAGCTCTCCCAGCTACATCCTTCCTTTCTTTACACGAGTAATTGAGCGGGTTGCCATGGAAACCCGCTCCCTCCCGAGAGGTGAAATCCATCAAGATTTTCTTAGTTATTAAATAAAGCCAATCCTGCGTTTGCATAAAGTCTCGCTCAATTGGCTCCCCGCGCTTAGCTAGGTCAGACCAATAAAAGCGGTATAAATAATTATACACCGTGTTCACACTGGGGGAGCCTCGGATTATGCGTTTCTCGAAACACGAACAGGACATGAAGGCAAAGTCATTTAGAGGCAACAAGGCGTGAACGAGGTAACGAGGAAAAGAGAATGGTTTTTAAATGCCATTGTAGAGCTCAGCGTCTGCTTCATCGGGGGAAAGTAGACTGGCGTTAGAAAAGGCAGGTCGCAGCTGCAGCAGTTGCACAGGCTTGCACCTGTGTGGACGGCTTGTGTAAGTGTCCCCTTGTCGGTCCAGCGGTTCGAGAAAGGGACCTGTTACCAGGAGGGTCCCAGCTCAGCCATTTATTCACTGAGTGTGTGTGTGTGTGACCCCGAGCAAGTCACTTAACCTCCTTGTGCTCCGTCCTTCAGATGGGACGTAAAACCTATTGTAAGTGACTCTGCAGCAGCTGTGGCGCATAGTTCACCCCTGTAAATCGCTTTCGATAAAAGCGTCTGCTAAATGACTAATAATAATAATGAGATTATGTTAAAGGGTTTATAACCACAAATGTAGAGGAGCCCGGCTCTTTTGCATTGTGACAGACTATCGCTTGCGTGTCGCCGGTTTGCGCCCAGCCTCAGCCGTGTTACATAAGCAAAACAGAACTGGCTGCCGCATTTCTTTAGATTTATGTTAGTTTAAAAAAAAAAAAAAAAAAAGTATTTTTCTCCACATGCTTTGCTGTCAATGCCTTACGCTGCCCTGGATCAGTCTCTGTGCCGCCCCATGGACTGCCGCGACTCGTACGAGCGGGTTCATTCATTTGAAGACTGGATAGTAAAGCGATCTCAGCGCGCAGTCAAGACCTTAACTTCTGACTTGCTTTGTTTATAATTAGCAATCAAGTCGGGCTAAAACTATCCATTTGATTAATCGACTCCCAATCCTGTTTTTTGCAAGTCAAACTAGTTTTGTTGGGGGGGGGGGGGGGGGGGGGGGCAATGATTTGTAATTCTTGGTCCGAAAAGAAAGCGACAGACAACAGTCAGTCAGGCACGCTTCTGTACTGCGCAGCGTCAGTGGAGCAGCTTGCATGCCCCAGGTTGTGTGATTTCGATCTGCTATTGATCGGGAATACAGGGAGCGATCAGTTCAGCTTCACCGAGCGACTGATTCTATCAGGCGCAGCGCGGCCCCTCCCTATTCCGCTGGAGTGCTAACGACCTCGGCCTAAAATCAGTGCCGGAAAAACAGGAACTTGGCACCAATCTGGCAACAGATGCTCCTAAATCAATCTGACGCCAAAGCAAACAAGAAACAAAACTAAAATAAGGAACGTGCGCATGCAGCGCCAATGTGAGGAGAGTCGGCAGCTGCTGGAGACGGACGGGTTATTAGGAGAGTGAACCGGAGCACCCCCTGCCTAGGAACAAGCAAGCAGCCCAACAGCGTTCATTCTCCCAGTACAAACCCCACTCCCAGCCACAGCAACCGTCCCCCAAGATATAGCCGGTGACGCCATTCTAGCACGTGCTAATTTTTTGGGGGGGTAGTGTTGCCTTTGGACAAGGGGTTGTGTACCAGGTTGCATCGTTTAATTGGCAAGAGTTATAGCCATTGTGATTATTGGGGTAACCAACGCAAATTGCCACTAGCAGAATGTGTACCAGTACCGAGAATAGGATCACTCATCAGTGCCGCTTAACTGAGACAGTAAAGCACGCCAGCGCCATCTGCTGGAAAGCAAGGATATTCAACATGGCCTAAAAACTAGCTTTAAAGCGTGCCAATCCAGATTTAATTAAATTTCCTAGCCACTTGCCATTTTCAAACGTAATTTATGGATGTGTATATAAATACGTCTCTGGATTATACACCAGAAAGTAGCAATATTTTATCTAGTGTTGCCTCCAAAATTCATCTGAAATTTCTATAAAAATACACATGCATTGGATAACATCATGCCGTGGATAGAATTGTCATGGATTTTGAACTATGACTATTATATAAAACACGGTCGTCAGTGTGCAGGAAGGACATCTACAACAGCACACAGGGCAGAAACATTTTATTGGGGGTGAATTCAGCTCCCAAAATGAAATAAAATGGAGAGAACATACAAAACAAAAAAAAAAAAAAAAAAAAAAAACCACTTCACACAGCTTCAAGCATGAACACTACAGACAGTTCAACACCATCTTAAATAAAACAAACCCAAGATTCAAAAACAAGAAGAGTCTCATGCCTGCTCCTCACTGGTTACAAACAAAACAGACCACCCCCCACCCAAAAACACAAGATTTATAGCAAGTCAAATCTGTACTTCACTTTTCTATTACTACAATTGTATAGAATCAGTTGATCTAGCATCCACATGACAAGTTCATAATAACTGAGGTTAGAACGCCTGCTCTGAATCCACAAATCTATTACATTTTCAAAGTGCATAAATAAAACAAATTAGCAGGCACAACTGACAAAACAAAAAAAAAAACATTACTATAACAGGATGACAATCATGGGCCCTTCGACACCGGTGTAGGGTGCTCAGTTCTGCCCCCTGCAGGGTTCTTCTCTGTGCGTCGCGGGGGGCGCTGCTCAAACAGCTCCTTCAGACTGACCTCCTGCTGCACGTAGCGCAGGCTCTTGCGCTCGTTGAACAGGCCTCTCAGGTCGCACTCCACCTTGCCTCGCCGGCGGAACCGCAGCTTCAGGCTGAAGAGCTGCCGCAGGTCCTCCTCAATCACGGGGGTCCTGCGCCCGCGGCCCCCTCTCAGCCGCTTCTGCCAGATCTTACTGGGGCACTGGCGCGCCACCTGCAACTAGCCAGGAACAGCGTTAGCCAGACACGCTACCCCTGCGCCCATCCTCGGCTTTACAACTCCAGTTTAGTTAGTGCTCACCCTTTAGAAAAGGCCAGGAACAGGCTATTACACTAGCAGTCTCATACGGAACAACAAAACAGCCCAGTCTCTTACAACAGCCCCCCCCCCCCTCCCCCTGACTGACTCATTATAAAAAAGGAAGGTCTGAATATTGACTAGGCACGATCTTTTGAGGGAGAAAAAAAAAAAAAAAAAAAAAAAAACGATGACTCTCCTCCCGCACCCCTCCCTCTCCTTCCATCCCCAGTGTACAGGCTTCCCCAATGGGTGGAAAACCTGAGAGACGTCAGAGGTCCTTACCTGGAGCTTCTGCCTGTCTGGGTCATGATGAACAACATGTCTGGCCAGGCTCTCCTGAAAGAAAAGTGTTCTAGTGATGATCACCAGTAGGCAAGATTTTAAACTGTTGCTCGTTTCACACTATTGCACAAGGGTCCGATACAGAACACCAGGAAGGAAGACTCCCATTGCAAAGCACTCACTGATTCCAGGTTTTACTACGAGCGTGATTAGCCTCAGTGTACAGGTGTTACTCTTAAAACCAGGAAAGGATCAAAACAGGTGTGCAATGGGGGTCTTGTCTATCCCTGAAGCAGCATGTTTGTTCCTGGAGCAATGACAGGGTGCCACTGGGTAGTTTTTTTAAGACTACACTGCATTTAGTATGAATTACACTGGTCTAAAATAAAATTAGTAGATGCAAATACATCATGGTCACTCCACTCGTTGCTTCACACAACATCCACACCTATTAACTCAATGGTGCTAAATGGAGAAACACATGAAGTGGGTGTTGAATTGACAGATTCCATACGCGGGTATGGGGTGCTGCTCACCCTCATCGCAAAGGCCTTGGTGCAGTCGGGATAGTAGCAGTGGTACTGGAGCAGCTGCAGGTGCACCTTGCGGATGTGATGCTGCAGGTTGAAGCTGGTGGAGAAGGAGGCCTGGCAACCCTCGCTGGGGCACCGCAGTACCGGCTTGGGCAGGCCATGGCAGCGGCGATGCCTCCGCAGGGTCCCGCGCTTTGTGAATTTCTTCTGACACACGGTGCAGGAGAAAGTAGCTGAGCGAGAGAGAGGAGAGATCCAGGATAGAAAGGTTTTTCATGCTCATTTTAAAAACTTGACCAAGCCGCAGGATGTAAAAACATGAGCAGTACCTGAACCTACAAACTGCTTACTGTATTGCCAAGCAGTTCAATTAAATGCCTGGATTTTTTTTTATTACAGGTGTAGTTTTTACCTGGGTGCTTCAGCATGTGCTTTTGCAGCTTGCTCCAGGTAGCAGCAACAGTCTGGCAGGCAGGAACCTTGCAGGCATACCCTGGAGGGGACAGGCAGAGAGAGCGCTGGTTAATCCAGGGATGGGGCACAGACCACCCACAACCGCTCGAGCAACCCCACCGACGAGACGTTTACCCGCCACAGCATCTCACCTTTGTGGGTCTTCTCATGGGCTTTGCGTGCGGCACACGTTTCAAACTTCCTCCCACAGCCCGCCTGCTGACACCTGTGAGGAGAACGGAGCATTGAGAACAGCCCTGGCTAGCAAAAAAAACCAAACTTAATGCTAAAAAGGGGTTGCTTGGCTTTAAGCATTGACTTTGAAGAACAGAGCAATGCAACCGTTCACTAAGCAAAAGTGTCAAATCCCTTTTCTAATTTTGCCACCTTGAACACAATATTGGGAGGGCAGCAAATTGGAGCAGAGTTCCTGTACATGACACAACTGGAGGAACGGGGTCACCTACTGGAACGAGCAGGTAACTGCATGTTCATTGAGATGAGTCTTGTAGGCTTTGCGTTTCTTGAAGGTCTTCAGGCAGCTTTGCTGTGGGCACTGTGGGAGGAAGAATCAGTCCTTTTAGTATCAGTACCCACATCATGCCAAAGTGCCCACCCACCTTAATCCTCATGCACGGCAATTGCATATGGGTAGAGATCTCTATAGAGAAATAAAAACTACTTAATGTAAACCATTTAACATTTCATACAGGAGTGCGTTAATGCTGCAGAGTTCGCCAGCACACCTCTGTAGTGGCGAGGAGCACTACCACAGCGCCCCCTACCTTGTAGTAACAGTCCTTGACGCCGTGGGCGTATTTGATGTGTCTCTTCAGACTATCCCGCGTTACAAATGTCTGGCTGCAACTCACGTAGGTACACCTAAGGACAGACAGCACAGGAGCAGTTAGGTTATTAATTCGGGATAATTGCGTCAGGCTGACACTGCTGGCTCTAATGATAGAGGAAAGGACTTCAGGCGAGAACATGAAACGCGAGTTACATAAATTGCGGTTGACAGCCGTGCAGTTATGTAAAGAGGAAAAACAAGACAGAACATTGCAAACCATAACCGAGATTCGAGTGTACCAGAGGTGCCTGTAAAATAAATTGCCGGTATGTGCCCGAGTGTAATTGTCGAAGTGTGATTTGCAATGTAATGGTCTTTGGCACGCGTTAATGAGTTTACTTTCTGAAACAAAAGCCAAGGGAAATTAAATGCAATCCATCAGTTAACAGCTAAATTAACAAAACAAACCAATTAAAGATAGAACACCATCAGGACATTGGGCAAGAAATTAACCCTTGGCGAACCAAAATGTTTTTCCCCGCATTTAAAACACGTCTGTGACGTCACCCCTTGACCTTTCAGTGAATCAATCTACTAATCTAAAGCGGGTGTGGAAGGAGAGTGTGGGGCTGAGGTATTGTTTATTAAATTCAGCGTTTGAGCAACAAATCCACAGAAAACTTGATTCGTAAATGAAAACTAGTCAAAAAACACAAATGCCATTTTATTAAGCAGCAACTTCAAATAGACTATACTTGAAATGGATTGCAATTTCATATGTATATTAATGCATAAATGATAGACTCGCTTACACACACAGCCCCCTTCCTAATCCTTATTTCACTCGTCTTCTGGACAGGTTCACGATCACCTGCAATCTCATGATCACACACTTAATCTCATCATGACAAACCGAAACACTCCTTGGTTCCTTACTCGAGTATGAGAAATCTCGTTTTTGCGCCTCTTACCCTCTTTCATGCACACAGCATTGCATCGATGGGCATTCACAGATTAACTCTCCATTATACAAGCGTGTAGCTCAAACTGCTTTGTATAAAAGCCTTCAAAATCCATTTTAAGAGTTTTCCTATAATCTGGCTCGATCGATGACCGCCAACTAGTTGGTTGCTATACTATTGATTTAAATTTGACAGTACACAAAGGCCGCAGGTAAGACTTGACACATCCGGTCTTTCAATCTGTAAATTATATAAAGTGATACTACAAACAAAGTAACACATCCTTATTAACACGCCTTTATTAAAACACGACTCTTCTAAATACAAATTGGTTGCAGTGCAATAGTAGTTTCATAAGCACACCGTAGACCGTGTGTATTTTTCATAAAGTCGCACCACACCTGACGCCGCCGCTACTGTTCTCGTATGCAATAACTTTGGCACTCCTATGCTGTAGACCCCACCCAGTTTGTCTTCGTTACGTCCATCTTAAAAAGACGTCCAAATCAGTCCTTGCCCAACTGAAGCCGACTATCACGATGCTCCTGCCCGGCCCTCACACCAAAATGCATGCCGAACAGATAATCTAAAGTATTTCACAGGTTCAGGTCCGAGAAGTCACATGGTCCACACATTTGTCCTGGTCTTCGGAAATAAACTCCGCATTTTATGCAAACCAACTCCCGATTTAGATAAAACTTCGCCACCCCACCAAAAAAATAACACACACCTATCCAACACAAAACTTAAATTCACCATTGGAATTAGCTACGCCGTTTTGCTGAGAGAATTCAGTACATAGATTTACACGGAGTAGATGTTATATTCCGGTTACAATAGAGATCCAATACAGAATATATAGAACGCCGATCCATAGCCTACCTGAACTGCTTTTGGCCGCTGTGCGTCAGCTTGTGACGCTGCAGGTGAGACTTGCGGGTGAATCGGCGCCCGCACTCCGCCACGTCACACACCTGAGGCTTCTGGAACACAAACCAGAACATTCAAACCGAACAGATTTAAAAAAAAAAATTCAAAAACTGGCGGGCGTTCGATCGAACTCCTGCGCGAGCGCACCACCCCGCGCTCAAGGAGACAGACCGCGGTAAGGAGAGCGTCCAACCAGGTAAACAAAATAAACTCAGAAAAATAGCCCTAAACACAATTTATGTTGAAAAAATGTCTCGTCTTCACCATAAAAGCCCCAGTTTAACAGGTTAATCAAGTACAAATTTGTTACCACAAGTTCAAACAAAAAAACAAACAAACAGGCGAGCAAGTTTGCGCAGGAGACAGATTATTTACTATACAATTACTAGTGCCGTCGGAGCACGTTGAATGGTGGTAAAACCGATTTTAACAGTAATTTACTTGTTGCACCAAGTGTTATAACTTTAGTCATAAGTAACTTTCAGAAAACAAACCACTACAGCAGTGATGAATACCTTATAACAAGCGTTTTAAACAAGAAATAAGAGGCGGCAGACCGAACAGGCCTTATCCCCAACTCACCTCTCCGGTGTGCGCGGCCAAGTGCTCTTTCAGCCGCCATTCCCGCGTAAACGTGGCTCCGCAGTCCGACTGAGTGCAGTTATAAATATTCGTGGGGATCGCATCTACCGTAGCTTGGCGGATGTTTTCGACGGGATTCATGTTGAAAAAGAAAACTACTTTTTTGCTAACTAAATTCTCCTTATCTTTCCCTGTATCAATGTCCCACCTTCACCCCCAGCCTCCTCAGTTTTATAGCCAAGGAAGGCGGGTTTGCACAGGTGAGAATTATTTTCAATGTCATTATTTAATTACTCGTACTAGTGGCTGTCAATGAAAAGTAATCATTACGGCTTCACTGTGAATCTGAATCTTTGGCTAAATTATTGGCAGGTAGAGCCAGGATTTGGGCTTCACTTTTACAACCTTTTGAAATCAATAGTCATGGCCGAATTGACTCAGTTTTGAATAGGTAACGGCTAGTTCCCGCTGTCAGTAGTTATCATTTGAGTGTGTACTGTTTTGACTCCATAATGAAAATGTTAGCTTAATGTTTCTATTTAAATGTCGATTTGTATGGAGTATATTCTGAGAGAATATTAAAATTACGGTTTTAAAAATAAAGGGTGGGGTGATTATGAGTAACCCCACAGATTAGTTTATTTGGTCACTGAGGAATCTCTCTCTCTCTCTCTCTCTCTCTCTCTCTCTCTCTCTCTCTCTCTCATATTTTGTAGTAAAAGTTTTGCTTTTGTGGATGAGGGGAAAAAAGTTACAAGAAATAGATGTCTACAATTATTTATTCCACAAATTGTTTTGAAAAACTCCAAAAATGCTAATTCAAAAGTATTCATACCCTTTGATGCTATGATAGTATTGTCTACAAGATGCTAGAAATGTCAATATGATAATGCAGAACCTAATTCTAGAAAAGTCTAGAAAATGCTGAATTGTAGGTGAACATTCTTAGACTGTATAAAAGGGTTAGGCATAGGATGATTGCTGTCATTACCAATAAGTCAATATGGGAAAATGTAAAAGCTATCTGAAGACCTCAGGTAGAAAATTATTTCATAAAGCTGGAGAAGGGTATGTGGGTACTATTGTAGGCAGTTAATATTTTCTTAAGAGCAACAAATTAAAGGACCTCCAAAAACTGTAGGGGATAAAGAGGTACCTTTGATAGTCAAGATCTCGGTGGGACCTCTACAATAAACGGTGTCCTATTATAATGTACAAACCCGTTTTTAATATCGCTCTTGTAATGTGCAATATTTACACATTACAACAAGCCAAAAACAGACCACATTCCAGACTGTTCAAAGTTCATAAATCATGTTTGTTCAACATGAGCGAATGACTCAATACTGGGAATCTCTTCTTAGAAAGATGGTATTTATTAAGCATGCAACAATATAAAAGTTTGAAAAGCACACAAAACAGTTACACAATTAAAGTCACATTAAAAGCATTACAATGAGAACTAAGGTTTAAAACAACAATTTACCAACAAAATACTAGTACATACTGACACAACAAGGGGTCACACAATACCTGAATAGATATTTAAGAGTATTGTTACCTAGCCTGAAAAGCAGTTCTGTTACCTTGTGTTTCTCCGAGTGTCAGGGCCCCCAACCTTGATGGATAAATACTGAGAGCTGAGGGCTCCAGGTGCAGTGTTGTAGTTTCTTAGAGTCTGAGCAAGCAGGGATCAGCAACCAGTCTGGGGCTAAAGCAGGTCTGGATAGCACTGTGCTCAGATTAGAGGGCAAGCATAGGGGGTAGAGCTGGGGAGTAGAGTTGGGGACTCAGATTAGAGGGCCAACGCAGGTCTGGGGACTAGAGTTGGGGACCAACGCAGGTCTGGGGACCAGGAGCTGGGGCAAAAGCAGGGGGTTTTATACTTTTCAAACAGAGAGATTATTTGAATTTCCCGCTGCGTGCTCCGATTGGCTATTTTGTAGCGAATGGGCTTGCAATCTTGATTGATTGCTCCCCCCTTCCTCTGTCTGATTAGTTCTTTATCAAAATCTGGAAAGGGGAAACTTTTAAAACGTGCATAACTTTTGCTAAATAATTCAGATTTTATTCTGAATTCCCGTTATTTTTACCATAAGAAATTACATTTCTTTAGACACCAAACATGTCTGGTTGCGACTTTGGTTGGACATTGCCAACAGTTTAATTCTCTTAGGGATTTATTACCTGGGTTATTCTATACTTGTTAGGCAATTTAAGAATAAAAACATTTGCATCTCGTACTCATAGTGGTATTAAATCAACATGATGTGAAATTTGTCTTAAATCTCTAAATCTTTAAGCTACTTTTCTCTCTTTCAGACTCCTCTGCTAAACCACCTCTCTCTCACTAGACGGGTTTGATTAGCCTTTTGTTTCCTGAGTGTCTGGTGCATTCAAGGTGTTCAGTTGATCGTTATTTCTAGGCAAAGCTAGACAAATTAGATTAAAGTTCATTCAATGTAGATTCCTGATACAATATCATAAGAACATAACATAAGAAAGTGCATGACATTTGCAATATATTTGAGATGACAATGTCTATAGAACCTACAGGTACAAGAAGGTTTCCAAGCATTTGAGTATCCCAGTTTCAACTATTGTTTCTGTTATCAAGAAGTACAAGACTCATGGTACTGTCACAACGCTCACTCGCTCTGGAAGAAAGAAGGTTTTATATATATATATATATATATATATATATATTCGTAATTAAACCATAGATATGCGTGTGTGTATATTTACAACCTAATTTGAATACATTTGAACTCATTTTGTCTCATACAGACACACTAGTAGTGCTGGTTGTTTTGCTGTTTTGACATGTATTAATAAAGTTTGTTGATATACTTTTATGGGGGGGGTGGGTGAAATTTAGCATGATAGGGGGAATACAAACAAACTGGACCACCAACAGAGCCCACTTTAAGACAAAGCTGAATGCTATGTGGAATGTGAAGGATGTATATATTTTTATAAGGTATTTGTGCAGAACCACACAGTAAGCTTATTCATAATTTATTGCAACAGAAAAAAAGTATTTTAAAAATAATATTTTATTACAATAACATACCATTTGTAAAAACATACAGCAAGGTTTTATTTCTTTTAACACATTGCTCTTGTAAATCTAAGGCACAAAAAACTACATTAAAAAAAATAGATTCTTACAACAGCAACTTGACTAGGATTTTCCTTTTAGCTTCACCTCAGTAACCTCAGTAACCCTGATGAAGGCACTATCCCTTTGCTTGACTCAGTTTTTTCTAGTTTCAATAACACTGATGAAGGCACGTGCCAAAACCCTTGTCTGGTTGACTCAGTTTCTTCTAGTTTCCCCTCAATAATAGCACTGTGGAGGCACTAGCCACTAGCCTTGTTGTTATTTCCTTATTTCCTTCAATGTCTGAGACAGCGGAGCGCAGTTAAGTTGTTAGCCGGATCCGAGACACTCACACCTGTCAGCCCTCAACTATAACACACACTCTTGTGTGCTGCGTCTGTACTACTGAGACTGGGGGACAGACAGACAGGCAGGGGATTGACAGACACAGAGTCTCAGGTGCTGTCTCATAGTGGCAGGTTGGTCGATTTTTATTACATGAGAGTAGCTGTTATTTACTTCATGCTAATACTGGACTCTGCTTTCATCAAGATAAAATGAGATAGCAGTGATGGGGACCAACCAAGACGTAGCTTCACTGTAATATATGAGCCTTCAGCGCTTTCCCTCCACCAGGTAACGTGGATTTCTGTTGGGCCTGTTGTTGATGGCTGCAGTGTAATGCTGGCTCCAGTGATCAGCACACATAACGGCAGCGATGCTGGCTGCAGGGATCAACCAGTGGAAGTTAGCCCAGGTTGTCTCAGGCTGGCCTCCCTACCCTCTCCTCTCCCCTCTCCCTGCTTTGTCTGGCACCTCCCCAGCTGTATCCTCAGCACGCCCTGCCTGTGCAGCCCCAGCAGCTGGCTGAACTCTGCTGGCATGGCGTGGATGCTGCTCGGGGAGCGCCGGTCATCGTAGTAGTGATGCAGCAGCGGGGAGCCGTTGGGGCCGCGGTCAAAGGGCCAGAACCCGTAGAGCCGGACTGAGCTGCACAGCTCCAGCGCCAGGCTGGCCATCATGAGCCCGGTGCTGAGGCGGGAAGACCGGAGCCCACGAGCCCTCCAGAACCTAGCCAGGCTGCCCAGGTACCGTGGGTTCAGGAAGATGGGCCGCACCGGGCTCCTGAAGTCCTGCAGCGTGTAGAGGGCCCGCAGGGACAGCGGCGTGTTGCGCCCGTACGAGAAGGCGGGCAGTGCCAGCATTGCGCCCGCGCCGTAGCGGGAAACGCAGTCCGCAAAGGGCCTCCTCCACTCAGACAGAGCAGCGAACCTGCAGGGAAGAGAGGCGGGATCAGAGACAGCAGAGTCAAGAGTGCACGCTTCAGATAGATACAACTATAGGAGTAAAGAAATACTACTGAAAGAAAACAAAATCAATTCCATGACAAACATTTCTACCAGAAGCGTCATTGAAGACACTGACAAAAGTCTTCCAGTGGAACGGTTTTTGTAGTTGCGTTAGTTAAGTTTCTTATATGAATTGTTGAGTGTTGTATAGCTTTGGAAACAAAGTGAAGACTATGGATTCGGCTAGACACTGCAGAAGGTACTAACTCAAGTACTTGTCTACTTGACTTTGTCTAGTTTTACCTTAGAGTCTGCAAGAAGGGAGGGGAGGGGAGGGAGGAGAGGCAGGATCACGATTGATTGATTATTGTACCAAACTGCTACAGTTGGCATCTATTATATAAGAGACACAACCTGGTGGTAGAGACTCACTTCTCCAGGAGGATGCTGGGATTGGCGGTGACCAGGTCTGTTTTGTTTCCCACGTCGCTGTGATACCTCCCTTCCACCGGGGGCAGATTACACCTGAGAGAGGCAGCGGGGAAGGGTGTGAGGGGGTGAGTGTGAAGGTGATCCAGAGAGAGAGAGAGAGAGAGAGAGAGAGATGGGGAAGGAGGGAGATAAAGATAGGGGAGAGAAGAGAGGGGAATGGCAGAGAGATATAGGGAAAGAGGAGAGGGCCAGAGAAAGGCAGGGAGGGAGAAGTGATGGGGAGACGGATAGAGAGAGTGGGGGAAGGAAGGATGAGAGACAGACACACAGCCAGCACAGCTATTACACGTGGAAGTTTTACTATATTAAGAGTTTCTTTCTCTGTTTCTCTCTCAGACCTGATTATGAAGTCAGCCCGGTCGATCTCCTCTCCGCAGTCGCTGTCCAATAGGATCCCGCCGTTCCCGACGACTGCGCAGGAAGCGAAGGTGACGTTCCCGAAGGGGGTCTCCTGGGGGGAAGGGAAAGGGTTCGGAATACTGAACACAGTATACCCAACGAGACAACAGCACAGCTCACTGCAGCACCATGAGTGTTACCCTTTTAGAAATCACCTGCAGTAAAAAGCACAGCACAGTGTAATAAAACACCGTGACAGCATGATAAAGCACGGGCAAGCATTGTAAAGCACAGAGAGGTATGGTAAAGCATAGGCAAGCATTGTAAAGCACAGAGAGGTATGGTAAAGCACAGAGAGGTGTGGTAAAGCATATTAAAAATTGGAAAACTATGGTAAATGCATAGTATAAAAATGGGAAAGCATGAGGGGGGGGGGGGCAGGACTGTAAAATTACTGTGCACATTTACTGTGGTAAATGCTTTTTAAGGGTCGTGTTCTTTCTAGCCTAAATAGAAGGATGCTCCCTCCCCACCTTGCCCTGCCCCTATATAAGACCTGGAGCAGTTAGCAAAGCCATCCTGAATACGATTATCCCTAATAAAGCAGGAATAACAAGGGGAGAGCAGTGGAAAGTTAGCATCGTGCATCCTCTGTAATTTTCACAGAAACAAAATCTTTGGAAATTTCAAACAGGACTAAAAAGGGATGTATTTTTTTTTATATGTGAACGAAAGTCATTTATGAAGGAATCTGTATTTCTTAATGTTCTTTGATGTCAGGTTGCTGTGGTCAGTGCCCCTGCCCCCCACCCCCTCGCTGTCACTCTCTGTTCTCACTAGGGGGAAGGTGCTGAATATCTTCTGGTTGATCTTGATGTGTCTGCGCTTCTCCCCGTCATAAAACACCTTCGACCCCAGAGGCGTGTTTTTCTGGGTGATGACAGCATCGGAGACGCCGTGGCAATCTCTCGACAGCGCAGACCTGAAACATAGCACATCTGTAAAAACACAGTCTGGATCTAGCATATTAACAAACATGGCAGACCAGGGTAAACTATGGCAAACGCATGGTATAACCATGGTTAAAGCAAGGGGGAAAACTGCAAAATTACAGTGCAAATTTACTGTGGTGAACGTCAGCCATCAGGGGAACCAACAGCTGCCTGACTTGCTGATAAAGCTCTCTGTCTCTCACCTGAGCTTCTGATAAGACTCCTCCCATCTCTCCCATCCTTGCGCCTCTAACTGCAGCACTCTCTTCCTGACAGCGTCCTCCTCTCTAGCAGCAAAACAGTGAGTCACAAAAGCACCAAACACCATATATCAAGAGTTTACCATCGTCCACTTGCACAGCACTCTATAACAGTCTGCTGTGCTTGTGCTGTCCCATGTCGCCCTCATGCTTAACCACAGTGCAGTGCATCCCCAGACCTATCTGTGATATACCAGGTGGGCCTGTGCTTCACCTTGACTTCACTGTGCTGTATTACAGGTTGCTGTGTCTTCACTGTGCTGTATTACAGGTTGCTGTGCTGTCACTGTGCTGTATTACAGGTTGCTGTGCTGTCACTGTGCTGTATTACATGTTGCTGTGCTGTCACTGTGCTGTATTACAGGTTACTGTGTCTTCACTGTGCTGTATTACAGGTTGCTGTGTCTTCACTGTGCTGTATTACAGGTTGCTGTGTCTTCACTGTGCTGTATTACAGGTTGCTGTGCTGTCACTGTGCTGTATTACAGGTTGCTGTGCTGTCACTGTGCTGTATTACAGGTTGCTGTGCTGTATTACAGGTTGCTGTGCCTTCACTGTGCTGTATTACAGGTTGCTGTGCCTTCACTGTGCTGTATTACAGGTTGCTGTGCTTGTACGATGGTACACTGCTCTAAGGGTTTGCTTGCTCTGTGTTAGTGATTGTGGTGTCCTCCTCCTACCTGCAGCTCTGACACAGCGCTGTCGTTGCGCCCCTCTGTGTGGCGCTGGAGGAGCTCTTAACCCCCTTCTTCCTGTAGCTGTGGAAACATGGACCCAAGCTTTATTAACAGACTGTCTTCATGTATTGAACAGAATGTCCACAAAAGCAGTTCTGAGACACACAGACTGAGACACGCACACGCACACACACGTTTGTTAATAGTGTTTATCAGGACTTTGCATTGACTCCCATATACAGCTGTGGCCAAAGGTTTTGCATCACTCTATAGAATTAACTAATTTTGCTGAATGATTAAAGTTGAATGAAACCTGCTGAATACTGTTAATGTTACGTTAACATATTGAGTTACATTCCACTTTGTAGTTTTCCATATACTTAATGAAAAACTGACAAAAGTTGATGAAAGTTGTTGGCTAAAGTAAACACTCTTGCATTGAAAGTTTTAATTTATACCAATTGTATGATGTTTGATTATATCTGTTTAAACATTACTGGCACCTCCTAAAGCAGATCCTGTCAGAGTCTGCCTTATAGCCTTGGGCTCAGACACACAGCAGGCAGCAGAAACAGACAGGAGATATGAGACACAAACCAACAACACAAAACTACAAGGAGCTGTGCTTTGTTTATACCTTGCTTTACTACACTTAAACACTTATGGTACACCACGTTTCAGTTTTAAGGTAAAACTTCACCAGTGACATGACTTTACTACACTGTGCAGTTATTTCCCATGCTTTACTACACTGTGCAGTTATTTCCCATGCTTTACTACACTGTGCAGCAATTTCCGATGCTTTACTACACTGTGCAGTTATTTCCCATGCTTTACTACACTGTGCAGTTATTTCCCATGCTTTACTACACTGTGCAGTTATTTCCCATGCTTTACTACACTGTGCAGTTATTTCCCATGCTTTACTACACTGTGCAGTTATTTTCCATGCTTTACTACACTGTGCAGTTATTTCCCATGCTTTACTACACTGTGCAGTTATTTCCCATGCTTTACTACACTGTGCAGTTATTTCCCATGCTTTACTACACTGTGCAGTTATTTCCTATGCTTTACTACACTGTGCAGTTATTTTCCATGCTTTCCCATGCTTTACTACACTGTGCAGTTATTTCCCATGCTTTACTACACTGTGCAGTTATTTCCCATGCTTTACTACACTGTGCAGTTATTTCCCATGCTTTACTACACTGTGCAGTTATTTCCCATGCTTTACTACACTGTGCAGTTATTTCCCATGCTCTCCCACACTGTGCAGCTATTTCCCCTGCTCTCCCACACTGCAGTGCTTCTCAGTGGTTCGCTGCCCCTGTATCTTCGTCAGGTTGGTTCTGCTCACCTGTAGTTGTAGAAACTTGCCAGCACCGTCCCTGCAATGAAGAAGCAGAGTCCAGCGCAGAGCAGCAGCTTCAACAGAGCCCTGTGCCGCAGCATCCTCTCCCCTCCTCTCCTCTCCTTCACAATCCCTCGCTGTTCTTTTTCACTTCTGTTCACTTCTCTCTACTCCTTTCTGACTTCACTTTTTTTTCTCCACTTCTTTTGCTCCTTTCTCTCCTTCTCTCCCTTTTCTGACACTCCCGCTGCTCACCTGACCACTTTGGTTTTATTTATTTATTTATTATTTTATTTTCTTCTAAGAGCTGAGAGATTTCTCTTACTAGACTCCCAAATCTAAGCAGCTGCTTCTCTGTCCCTCTGCCCCACAACAGAGCAAAGGGGTTGTGTTACCAGTAACTTGAGTCTCTGGTACTAAATTACCAGCTGTCTACTTTCATTTAGGTGGGGTGAGGGGTGGTGGGAGGTAGGTGGGCATTGGGGCTGCTGGTATCCAATCAGAGCAGGCCCAGTCAAGGGCCAAAGGCTATGAACCAATCATCACATCCATAAAAACTCCTCCTCCGACATTCTTTTTTCTTTTTTTTTTTTTTTAAGCTCCCTCTGAACTTCAGATTCTAATTCTACCGGTATCTAATAATATGAGTGCGAATGTCTCTGTGCCTGCTGTCCAGAACGCTGTAGTAATCTGGGAGATGGTCTGATGTTGTGAGGGTGATATTAAATGGAATCCATTTCTAAGGTCACTTTTAAATCTGCCCTCCTCCCCCTCCTTCCTTATGCTATGAATAGTTTACCCTGGCTTGCCTCTTTTTTTATATGCTTTATCATAACTCTGTGCTTTACCATGCTTTCACTGTGCTGTATGACACTCTGCTGTGCTTTGACTTAAATGGAATGGAGGCCGCATGCTCAGCTCTCTATCCTGCCTCTCCTCTCCCGGCTCAGCAGCAGTAACGCTGCCAAGATTGAGGTTTGAAATCCAGGCAAGCTCTGGGAAACAGATATTCTTGCCCTCCCACAGGAGGAGGAATGCCACGGCCGGTCCTACTTAAAATTTATAAAAGACACATTATACAAAACAGAATGTTTTTTTTTTTTCTCGGGCCGTGAAAGAAATTGTTTTTCTGCCTAACTTTTGAGTTTCATCTAGTTTCCCCTCAACAATAACACCGATGAAGGCACAAGAGCCGAAATGCTTGTCTGTTTCTTCTAGTTTCACCTCAGTAACACTGATGAAGACATACAGTATGCAGGCTAAATAAACACAAGAGTCATTTTATATATGTATTGCAGTTTGTGTTTTATGTTTGCTCAGAGAGGCTGTGGTGTGCTTGCTTGCTGTTAGTTTCCCAGGGTGAGTGAGTCAGGAGTCACGCTGCTCTTAATAGCTTCCTGGAGGTGACCAGGATGGGAGTGGTAAAGTCTTGTGGAAAACAGCTGACTCCTCCACACTGTCTCTCACCGGTAAGACCTCTCATATTGCATTCAGTTTCCTTTAAGAAACAAAACCACTACACAATAACAGTCTGGTCTTCCTTACCAAAAACCAAAAAAAACACTTTTTTTTTTTTGGTGTACACAGAAACCACAACAAATTTCAGCTGCAATAGAGTTGCAGGCAAACAGCCTTGTCATTGTTTTCTAAATTGAATTTGGGCAAGATAGACCCCCTGCAGGGGGGGGGGGGGGGGGGGGGGGGGGGTTGGATTACTGTGACCTACAAGAAACCAAAGCTGCAGTAGGTTGGGGAAATCGAGTTAGAAGTAAACACAAGAATAAATACATCATATGTTGTGCCAACTGGCTGCGAACACACACGAAAAACACCAATTGCATTTCGATTGCAGTTTTTGTCAAGACTATTTTGTGACTCAGAGCAACTCAATTGCCTATATATGGACATTTCTGCAACCAGCTGCAAGCAGAGACAAGCTCTACTTTAAAGCAATCTGCTGAGCGACTTGTAATGACGTTTATGACCGGCATGGTTGCGAAGTATGATTGATTGTTACAATCTCCTGACTGTTTACATTCCTGTGGTAAAGAGAAGGTACATTTAAAAAAGTAACTGCTTCCTCAGCTAAGGTTTTGTCAAGCATTTACCAGGCTTCGCTTCTGCTTTTAATATCGCATTTAAAATAACTACAGATGAGATGACTAGAACAGCCAGTTCTTCATCAGTAATTCAGCATCGTTTACTACAGATAATCACAGTTGAAGGAAAGAACCGACAACACCAGCAGGGCCAGCGTAATCGCCAGAAAAAAAAAAAAAAAAAAAAAAAAACACTTCTAAATGCAGGAAACTTGTGCTGCTTGGAGCGGGATTTGGTTGCAGAGCTGCTCACTCGTGTGTAGACCCGGTGTTACGCAGATTTCAGTTTCCTCCGCATGATTACAGATGCAGTTTTTCAAAGCTGGACGCGGATGCGTGACATTCCTGTGCCCGAGTCCCGCTGTGTTCTCAAGCACTGCCATTGAGTTCTGCTCCAGCTTGCAACAAACTTTGAAAACAAGACCAAACTAATCCTGTTGCAAAATAAAACAGCACGTTTAACACCACTGCATTTCTACAGTACGCTCAGCCTCCTCCGTTACTCAATACATTAAACCCTTCATTAAAAGTAAACCTTATAAAACGGTCTTTTAAAACACTTTTTAATTTTTTTACATGTAAATATTGTTCAGAAACATCAAGCGTTCACGCATAGCGATCTTGATCTACGCAGGCGTCAAATCTAAGGGGATCTGCGTAACACCGGCTTTGTCAAATAGGGAGGCACGAGTACAAAGTGCATACCAAGCTGCTTCCAGGACATGGATAAGCGCAGTAACCGGCTTGTCACCCAGGTGGTCCCTGCTTCAAAAGCAGTGCCCGCTTACGAACACCCATCGTGCATCTCACCTCGCTCAATTGGGGTAGCAAGAAGCGGGGTAGAGAAGCCAGTACGAAAGGGGCTTTAGAGCGAAGATTAGTGTAAAATGGAGGTACAGTCATCACTCACATATCCGAACCTAGATAATGTTGACTTCAGTGACGGTTGAACAAGTGTGACGCATAATTATTTCATGATTTGAAGTTTATGTAGGAGAGCACGTTGTACCCTGCCCCCTATCCCCTAAACAACTCCCTGCCCTACACACACAAGAAAACATGACTTGCGTTTGAGGAACTGTACACAGAGAAGTTGTTTATTTCATTGAAATTTGTTAGCGCAGCTGTGGGGGGGAATAATACAGCAGTAAAGGACAAAAACTTGTCTGTTTTCAGGGAACAAAAAATATAAATACAATGTCAAAAACAATCAAAAGAGAAGTATGCTTCCATTTAAATGTACTGTAGTTTTTGTTGGTACAGTACTATATTTAACAGAAGTAGTATTTTAATTCAGAACGATGTTTCTGTCAACATCACTTGACAAAAGACACAACTGTGGACACGTGGACTGTAATACAGGACATACTTTTAAATCCGGTACGTATTGTAGCAGTATGCAAAATTCCCCATTAACAACCCAACAGCAAAATGAAATCAAAATGCTACCCATGCAGAGAAATGTTAAAAAATAAAAGGCAATGCAATTTTGCAAGATTCAAATAACACCAGTTTCCAAGATTAAAACAGTATCCGAAGTCTTCACGACTGCAGAATATAGCGCTCGATAATGCCCCAATGTCACTTGCAAATGAAAATGCACAGAAGATAACGATTCAAAAAATAAAATGCATCGCAGTACCTAAAACTGTTTAATGAATTAACTTTTAGATCACAGTGCCTTGCCTAATTCGCTTTGTTTTTGGAGGAAGCAGTGTAACAGTGCACCATAAAGACTGATTTGCTATGCCAGAAAAAAAGCTGCTGCAGTAAACAAGTCAGTTGTACACTGAAGAGATGGGCTTTGTATCAGAAATCGTGGATGACGAGCAAGTGCGTGAATTTGTTACATATTATATATAAAAAGGTGGATTAATTTTATTGCAATACAAGGACCGTAAAACACCAGTGTGTATGGGAGTGTTGTATATCCGAGTGCTGACTGTAGTTATCTTGTTTACCATGTAGTGTGATAGCACCACTTTTTTAAATGAGGACCCTAAAAGGGGTCACTCAAATTAAATATTTACTATGAAACCAGACCCAGCTACACGGCTCCTAATTTTAAAACATGAAACGTTCCTCCAGCTCCTCCCCCCCCCCCCCCCCATTTAAATTCATTATTTGTCACATCTCTGAATGTCAAAACACTGGAGTGGTTTAGAAAGTGCTCACATTTATTTATTTATATATATATATATATATATATATATAAAAAAATTCATCTTCTACACAGAACCACCAGTGGCTGAAGGACACCCGCTTCATTCAGTTCTTACAGCTGTGAAGTCAAAAATGCAGTCCCTGTTACCACTACCAGAGGGAGTCTGCCAGCTTCTGCAGGGGTCATATTGCAAGCACCGCTCTGTACAGAGAACGGGTGCCACACTTCCAAAAGAGCACTCCAAGGAAGAGACCATTTTGGAAAGAGAAAAAAAAAAAAAAAAGAAATTTGCAATATTGCAACTTATTTTCCAGGAAATTGCACCAAGGTGGCATCATACGACTAATATACAATTTAACACAAATTATTAACTATGGAAAATGTTTCTCCACATTCAGGTTGCAGATCAGCAGAGTGTGTGCGTAGTGCAAGGAGACACAGACACGCAGGGCTCTTTCTTTCTGTACACTTTATTGTGGCAGGCAGGGGAGGACAGGCATTTATTTCTTGGTCTCCTCCTCCTTGGACAGAGTCTTGATGATCTCCTCCTTCTTGGCGGCCAGGCGCTCCTCACGGCGCCGACGGGCTTCCTTAGTCTTGGACCGGCGGGCCTCGGCCTGGTCACTGCGGGGCAGAGAGGAGGGGTGAGTGAGCGAGCGAGAACAAAAAGAAAAAAACACACACACAATTCAAGCATTACTGACGAGGCCTGATCCCACTGCTGCTCAAGCAGTTTATTGAAGTGTAAAACCACCCTTGGCAATTCATCTACATTTACAGAGCAGATCACAATCCAGGACTGTGCGGTGCCAAGGCCTGACCCTGTAGCTGCTACATTTGAATAGATTAATCTGATAAACTAGCATAGCCCAAGCCTTTTGCTGTTTAGTTTATCTTCGAGACCTGACACACTGGCCCAGCCTGGCTGGCTGCCTGGGCTCTCAGTGGCCCCCGGGCTGGCTGTACTGGAAGGACCGTAGACCCAGGCTGGGTGCATCAGGAGGGTACTGTCCAGACCTGGGCTCAATTAGAATTACAGCACAACTGTTTGCTGAAACTGCAGTTGCAATGCGGTTTTGTTAGATTGCAATTAGTTACAAGTACATACATTTACACTATATAAAACTTCTCTTCAAAACAAATGGGATCACAACTGTAATCGAATCAGTTATATGGTACAATTACACAGGTGTGCCAAGGTTCATATCCATTGTAATTACAAGTTACACAATTAGAATGGTAATGGACCCCAGGTCTGGTGCGGTCACTGCTATATAAATCAGGAGGGGACTCACGCCAGGAGCTTCTTGCGAGTCTTATCTGCCTTCAGCTTGTGGATGTGCTCCATCAGGATGCGCTTGTTCTTGAAGACGTTTCCCTTCACCTTCAGGTACAGGTTGTGGTACCTGCGGGGGAAATGGATAAAATGACCCAAATCAGCTAAACGTAGCACAATGACCGAGATAACATTTGTTTTAAAAAAAGGAGTGTAAACGTTTCTGATCCCCGACTGAACGCATGATCTTGGAGCAATGTGAAATTCCTGTTGTCTGTTTTAGGTTCTCTTGCCAGGACCCCACTGTAACAAGGCCTCCCAATGGGTTTATTCCTGCTTAAAGAATGAATACATGAAATCTGCAGACTCTACGAGACTGCCTCCGACAGCTGGGTTATGGGTGCTGTGGTGTGGAAACAGAGCCTTGCACGCGGATGGGCTGCCCTGTAGCGACCCAGTTTGCTTACATGTGTCTGTCGATCTTCTTGGACTCACGGTAGCGGCGCAGCAGACGGCGCAGGATTCTCATGCGGCGCATCCAGCACAGCTTCTCCGGCATGCGGGCATTGGCAGTACCCTTCCTCTTACCTGGAGGGTGGTGGGGGGGGAGAGGAGTAGAGAGAGATTTGCTCAGGATACTGGTGTGCTGGTACCGAGTCACGCTGAATCACTGGGATCTTTTAAAAAGACCTGATGAAAGTTCCGAGATCAATCAGCTGCTCAGAACCAGCTGGACGGTTCGGGAATTCTCTTCCGCCCTGAAATATCTGCACTGCAATACAGCAAATACTGATGCTACATTTCAGCATCTACCCAGGTCACGTTTGTACTGCGATACTCCGCACACGTTACCTTCTTGATCTTGTCAAATATGGCATGTTCTGAGCTGCGCTGGAGACCGTGTGGTTTTTTATTAAGTTTTTTTTGCCATTGTAGCCAATATTTAAAACTTAAAAAAAAACATATTCTTAAATTTTAAACTAAGATTCAAGTTCAAATCAAAAGCAACATGTTAATACTGGAATCAATTTGTACCAATACGCAAGCTGCATGCGAACTACAATACATGCCATTGAAAATCCAAGACTAGAATTTGTACCGTGTGTAAAGGAAGTTTTTGAAAGGGCTTTGAATTACTATTTAACAAAGTGAAACGTCCCGCATGGTAAAGACGCCGCTGTCTGCACCCCCGGTACTCACCGATGCCCATGTGCCGGCCTTTGCGGCGCGCCAGCGTGTTTTTCCTGCAGCGAGCGCGCGAGTGCACGGTCACCGGCTTACGGATGATCAGCCCATCCTTTACCAGCTTGCGGATCTGCTGGCCTGTGAGGAGAGGAGGGGAGATGAGATGTTACACGACAGATCAACGTCATGAACTGCAAGAGGCTGTGTATGAAGACAGGGATGAAGAGAGAATCTGGGAGCAACAAGTGATACTGCAGGGGTACACAACATCAAAGTCTATCAAATACCCGATTAGGGGTTCAATTGGGTAATCAGAGGAATATTGTAATATCTACACCACTCTACTACAGGATCTTAACCTGTACGGGCTGAAATGAACAGTATTATACTAGGACAATTTCAGGGCAGGAGAAAGGACCCTGATTAACCTGCTCTGAATGAACAGATTCTCATCACAGCATGAATAAGCCTCACCTGTGAGTCTGTAGGTTTACTAACAGGAGTTTTCACATAGTTATAAAAAGTGAGGGACAGCTTGTCAAACTCCTGTATAAAATGAATTCAGGAAATGAATGAATTCATTTGGGCCACCTGATGTTACACCAAAAAAAAAAAAAAAATACCGAGTAGTGAATTAATGAAGAGGCCCTTGCAGGAAAAATATAGTACTTCCAGAGCAGTTTACTGTCAACATGGCCCAGCAGTGAATTTACAAATAAGCGATTAATCAAACCATGAAAGAGTGCGCAGGACTGGGTGCAGTCTGGAGCTCTGCGGCAGTATCCTGGGTGTGTGTGTGTGGGGGGTGCTGTACTCACGAGAGTTGGCGTTGGCGATCTCATTGGTCTCGTTGGGGTCCAGCCACACCTTCTTCTTGCCACATCGGAGGACGCTTGATGCCAACCGCTTCTGAAGCCTGTGCATACCAGGGAGGAAAAAAACAAACACACAATCCAGGTCGGTGAGTAAAGTACAAGGACAGGCCAGCCTGCCGCACACACAACCCCCCTCCCATCCCCAACCCTACAGATACTGTGCCAGCCTGGGCAAGGCAGCTCTATAATAGGGATGGAAATAAGACTCCCACTGCACAGCAGTTTCACCCATTCCTGGTTTTGATACGAGCTGGATTAGCCCCAGTGTGTAGGTAACAAGCTCCGGTGCGTCTTAAACAACTAGTAAAACCAGGAGTGGATTAAACTGCTATGCAATGTGGGTCTCATTTCCAGCCCTGCTGCAGAGTAGGGTGATAGCATAACTCTGCCCACTGTTTCCACAAACCCCTGGTCAGCACTAGCGCTGGACTAACCAGCGTGAATAGAGGCAAAGTAATCCAAGATTAGCGAGAATCAGGGTCTGTCAAACCAGACACAAAGCATCCAATCAACTTCAGAGGTAAAACCAACACCAAGAGGAAACAAAAGAAACGTAGACTTCGTGCAACACACTTCCGGCTGAAACTAGTCTTTTTTTAAGCAATACTTTGTCGATGGAAGTTTGTATAAAAAAATAATAACGAGAAAATTTAGCAAGCATATTTACAGTTCAAGACAACTACTGCAAAACTACCCACAGGAATCTGAGGAGGTGTATTCTGTGGTAAGAGCCTGAACTAATTACTACAAATCTACTAGAACCACCAGTATTGAGAATCAATTATATATTCGTTTTGTCGCCAGTAACTTATCATATAACTTTCCCCTAGACCAGAATCTATTTTGGTCAAAGTTAGTGAAAATTCACCTGACAAGCTGGTCCGTTATAATGAAACTAAAATACAAACCAAAAAATCGAAGGAGCACACAACTGAACATTCCCTTCAGTGTGACACTGCGGTCACATTTATTTCCACAGCACAGTATTTGAGTAAAATAAGCGTTTACAAGATTGCCAGTTGAGAAAATCCACATTGGATTACAAAAGTTGTACAAACGATGATTATTATTATTATTATTATTATTATTATTATTATTATTATTATTATTATTATTATTATTATTTATTATTAATAATAATAATAGCTAAAAGAAACATGCCACTGTGAACGCAGGACCGTGATACTAAACTTAATAAAAATAAACGTGTATAACATTACTTTTAAATAACGTAAGTTTTACATACACAACATTTTAAAATCTCAGTCCAAGGGGTGTTCTTACACACAATATACTCACCAGAGACAAATTCGTGTGCATATATAATTTTTGCAACATGCGTCAAGCACAGATATTATGGCAAATTACCACTGATAAAAATGCAGGAGCTAAACAATTCAAACGTACTGGTATCTAAACAACATAAGTAGGGACGAATGTCTTCTTATAAAACACACATTTACAATCAAAACATGAATCTGAATCTACTGCCACACGAAACCGTCCTGTGAATGTGTTTCTATTCTGACAGACCGACCGACTGCGCCGCGGCCTAGCGCGTACCTGATTCAGGGAGACCATGTGTGAACTTGCGTGAAGATATACCGGGGAACTAAAACAACGGGGTCAAAACATCACCCTACACACGGAATTGCTTCAGTACCAAACCCCAAGCGCGTCCCGCCATTACAGAGCGGTGTGAGCGAAGGTACGTGACGGGCCGACAACATGGCAGCCACTTGCACTGACGCGGTACTAAAACAAAACATTTCACTTTTTAAAATCATTTTCTCAGCTCTGAGTTGCTGGGTCGGCGGAATTTAACGCCCACGAGAACCGTTTGCCGGTCCCTGCGGGTCTAGGGCGGATTTTCGCCGGTTTTTGGTGTTTTTTGACAGAGAGCCTCAGGAGCGCTTACCTCATGGCTGCTGCTGAACGAGAGAAAAGAAAGAATTAGCAGGCGACCGGAATCTACCATTATCAGGGCGGGGAGATCCCACTACGCCGAACAAGGTAGGGACTCACTGAAACACACACACGGCTGGGAAGCACAAGGACGATGAGGCTAAAATACATTTTATTAAAGAGGTCTGGCTATTATATTGCGACTTTATTAAACTCCAAAATCGTTAGTATAACAGAACACCTAGGCTAAAGAAAAAGAGCCTCACCTATCTGTTGAGTAAATGGAACGTTCCACTTCAGTTTCTGCCTCTGTTGCATGCTGGGACCAAGACAGCGTAAGGGCAATGTCTCATCCGGCCCGCTAGATGGCGCTACTTTCACAGTACAGAATCTACCCGTATTTAGCGGTAGTTTATGGTGTTTATTTCGGCAATTCACTTGAAAAGATAATAACCAGCAAACTCCATGGAAGGGGGTTGACTAGAGTATGACATTCTTAGCCGGACAGAAGATGTTATTGTAGTATTGTTTTGTTTTTTTTATATATATCAGTGGCAGGTACAACGTGTAGCACACGTGTTTTGAAAATAGAATATCTGACATGTGCTAGAGGGCTGGCAGTAGGAGCTCAGTGGGTAGGTGCTTCCACACCAATGGTAAAGGATTGACTGTACCACTTATTAATTGTATTATTGTTTTTTAAATGTACTGGTAGGAGCGAGGTGGTGTGTGTGTGTGTGTGTGTTTTTTTTTCCTGAGTCCAGGGTTCCAATGCGCCTCAGTGAAATGAGTTTCTGTGTCTCAGCTAAGTAGACGTTGGCAGACTGTCCCATTTCCTCTCCATTATAGAGTTAAAAGGCGCACTTGTGTTTGTTTTCATGTTTTCTAGTTCTGTGTTACCATTCAACATGCCTTGTAAACTAAATGAAATAGCTATTATACAGTTATACAGCATATTTATGTATAAGATATGAGAGGTGGGGTGGTGGTGATGTATCAGTAAAATGACCTGTCGTTGGTGGAAGGTGCGTGTTCCATTACCTCCCCTCTCCGTGAGGGATGACGTCACGTTCCTCGACAGCTGGTCGGTCTCCCGCCTCTTCAATGGGGCGCCTTCCATTCCTTAGACAAGTTCTTTTTATCAAACTGGAGTCTGGGGATCCCTGGGGGTCCGCAAAAGTTGCCCAAGGGGTCTTCTTACAGACAGTATACTGTACTGGTGAGAGAATGCTCTTGTGATATTTACAGACTATATTATACTTAAACTTTTACATTCACATCTTTCTTTTTTATGGTTGCCTTTTCCTCAGTTTTCAAAATTTTTAAATAAGGTATTGCAGGGGCCCTCACGAGCACGTCTCTGTCCATATATATATATATATATATATATATATATATATATATATGTAATATCCCCAGCTAACTGCTCCAGGCCTTGTGCACTCTGGAGTGGATCGTGTGACATAGAGGGGGTGCAGGTTGTAAGCAGGATGGCTGCAGGTGATGTGAGCTGCTTCTTGTATAACTAAACTTATCAAAGTTATTTACCACAGTAATGTTGCAGCTTTCCCCCCATGTTTTTTCCAATGGTTATACTCTGCATTTACCAGTTTGTCATGTTTCTTTAATGTGCTTTACCAGACCTCTCTGTGCTTTACAATGCTTCCCTATGCTTTACCAGACCTCTCTGTGCTTTACAATGCTTCCCTATGCTTTACCATACCTCTCTGTGCTTTACAATGCTTGTCTATGCTTTACCATTCCTCTCTGTGCTTTACAATGCTTGTCTATGCTTCACCATACCTCTCTGTGCTTTACAATGCTTCCCTATGCTTTACCATACCTCTCTGTGCTTTACAATGCTTCCCTATGCTTTACCAGACCTCTCTGTGCTTTACAATGCTTCCCTATGCTTTACCAGACCTCTCTGTGCTTTACAATGCTTCCCTATGCTTTATCAGACCTCTCTGTGCTTTACAATGCTTCCCTATGCTTTACCAGACCTCTCTGTGCTTTACAATGCTTGCCTATGCTTTACCACACCTCTCTGTGCTTTACAATGCTTCCCTATGCTTTACCATACCTCTCTGTGCTTTACAATGCTTCCCTATGCTTTACCAGACCTCTCTGTGCTTTACAATGCTTCCCTATGCTTTACCAGACCTCTCTGTGCTTTACAATGCTTCCCTATGCTTTATCAGACCTCTCTGTGGTTCACAATGCTCCCCTATACTTTACCATACATCTCTGTGCTTTACAATGCTTCCCTATGCTTTACCACACCTCTCTGTGCTTTACAATGCTTCCCTATGCTTTACCATACCTCTCTGTGCTTTACAATACTTCCCTATGCTTTTACTGTGCTTTATTACAATTTGTTATGCTTTAACTGCCAGACTCTGTTATATGGGTTATAACAGATGGTGTGCTTGAGTCAGATTGATGGAAACACATCCAGAGTATTTAATATAACGGAGCTCAGAGCAGCTTCCAGCTTTAATACAGTCACCATCTCAATAAATTAGAAATATTGTACAAACACTGAAGCAAGTTTTCCAACATTCCCAGAGAAAAAAAAAAAAAACAGCATCAAAAAAATCTTTTTTTTCTTCATTTAAATAAATTCCTTAAATATTTTATATATATGTGATTGTTTACACTTCTCGGTACTTTACACCAAACAATTATACAAAGTCACAGGTCTTGTAAAACACTGATGAGATTACATGTAAAACAGGGTCCTAGTGTATTTGAGAGCCGAGTATTTCTTTCTTTCTTTTTCTGAGTCAAATCGGTTGATCTGCTGGCAGTGTCTCTTCTGGGTCAAAGTCAGAACCTCAGGAGGGTTATTTCAGCAGTAATTAAAGGAAAGGGAGGCTCAGAGGTGAAAGCAGACCCGGGAGAAACGACACCAAAGCTTTTTGCTTCCCACATGATTATGAAGTATTTTTTCCCCAAATAATAATTTTGTAGAACTTGAGTAGTTTAAATTAAGCACAAGGGTATCTATGGAAATAATAATTTTTCCCAAATAATAATACAATCTCAAAATAACAACAACAACAATATTAATAATAATACACTTTAAATAAACAACTCATAAATCTAATTCTCTTAAATTAGATCCATTAAAAACAACATCACCACCATTTTCTTGCCTCTCATTAGCTCAATTGCTTTCTCTCAAGTCCCTGATTCAGGTTTGCCAGGCTGGGTACCCTGCTTATCTACAGACCCACTGCCTTGAGGGGTCAATTCAAAGAGACGAGAAGGAGGTCTGGAGAAGCGAATGATCTACACACTGATAGGGGCTTTGAGACAGTGTTGTTGTGATAATCAGAGGAAAGAAGATACTGGTTTGGTTTGGTTTCTTACAAGTCCTGCATTACACAATACGGTGCACAATATTTCTGCACCAGAGCAAAAAGCCATGAACATGTCCCTGCCTGATCCTGACTTGGCCACTGTATGTGATATATACTGTATAAATATATCCCTCTCTATATCTGTATATATATATATATATAGCCCAGAAGGCTGGCTATTCTTTCAGGCTCTTAGTAAAGTCCTGGTAGAAGTTGGCAAAAAGGAACGGCACTTTGGCAACATTGGCACTGGAGATATGAGAGCAAGGCAGAGCGCACACACACACACACCGAGACACACACACACTGAGACACACACACACCAAGACACACACACACTGAGACACACACCGAGACACACACACACTGAGACACACACACACCAAGACACACACACACTGAGACACATACACCGAGACACACACACACTGAGACACACACACACCAAGACACACACTGAGACACACACACACTGAGACACACACACACCGAGACACACACACACCAAGACACACACACACTGAGACACACACCGAGACACACACACACTGAGACACATACACCGAGACACACACACACACTGAGACACATACACCGAGACACACACCGACACACACACACTGACACACACACACTGAGACACACACACACACACCTGTCAGAGTGTGTGTGTGTGTGCGCACTCTGTCTGGCAGGCCTGAATAAGAATCTGAAATTGCAGCCTCCCTTTTCCGAGGGCAGATGGTGTCTGTGCGTTCGTGAAAAGGGGGTGCTGCAGCTGCACCTTTACAAAACAAAGCAGAGGTCACCGACTGGGGTACCTGGGAAGGGGGACCCACACCCCAATTAGTGACCCCTGAATTTTGACTTTACATACAGTAGTTTGAATGCAGTTTGAATACAATCCCTGTTTGTCTGTCTAAGCCCTTGTTCAGCACAAGCACGATTCAAGTTTGTTTTCACATGGTGAGTGTTGTGTGTCTGGGTGCAGTATATTTACCGGGGGGGAGGAGAGGAGGAATCCACACAGCCCAGCACTGATCTGGGACTGATCTGGGACTTGTAAGACACCAGCTGTACTGCTGGCTTGGCGTTTGTTTTCTTGGGTACAAAAATCAAAATCTTCCAGTGCAAAAGCACAGTCGATTCAGCAGCAGCAGGTATGACCTGCAGTATCTATGGGAGCTCCTGGCTGCTGGTGAATCATGCTTTCCCTGGATCACACTTTGCTATTTGCTTATGAAGGGTACACTGGAATTTGTATTGGTTATGGGTTGATTAACTAGGACATATACGCACCCCACTCTGACAAATCTCACACACAGGGAATCAGATCACATCTTCCATTCTGAGGAATATGGGGTTGAGCAACCGAACAGGAATCAGTGATACCCCGCGGGGTGGGATCCACACCCAGCTACTCATCCTCCAGGCTGCTTGAACAGACCAGGTCACCAGCTCTCGGAATATTAAACAGGAGCGCTCTGCTCTGACCACAACATGCACTCAGAAACAATGGACAGGCACTTATTTATTATTTACACTTCATGTGTGAACTTATCCCACGTTAATCAGAACTAAAACACGCTGGCTATATATCCGATGGGCGTGGGTAAACCTACATGCTTAAGGAAAGCGGACTGGAAAGACTGAAATGACAATTTTCAAAATAATTTAGTAAGTTGTCGGAAAACAGAGACCTGGTTAGTTCCGAGTTCTGAAGGGTTGAGTGGTGAGCTGGCGATGCAGACACTGTTGCTATCGGTATGTATTGATGTATCCAATATAGATAACTGTAGATCACACCAAATTCTAGATATCTACATACGGGCAGGGAGATTCATACTGAGGCTCAAACCTGACCTCCTTTATCGGGATGACCACATGACTCCAGGTCTTGCAATCCTGCTTCTCTTAAAGAATACAGGCAGGTAAAGAGGCACCAGATTATCCAGTGCCTCAGGCCTTTAACTCAGGAGTTACTGTATAGAAAACTTTTCAAGAACGTATCGACAGGTATAAAGAAACCAGCCGTCTCAGATCACCACATTATCACGTATTTCATTTTGCTGTTAAGAGTAACTCCTGAGGTAAAGAGCTTGGTCCTCTTTAACTCGCCCTTCATTTAAAGCCTGTTTCTCGGAGCGCTGTAAACGTCTTGTTACTGGACTGAGACGACAGACAGTACTGCCGCGGTACTCGCTGTGATTGCATCAAACAGGGTAACATGGGCTGCATCGGGTATCAAACTTGGTGACTATTCAGAAACTGTTTTTAAATAAGTTGTTGCACAGATATGAACCCCACTTAGTATAGGTAGTAATGCGTTAAACTAACAAACACCTAAAGAATTCATCTTTTTTTTTTTTTAAAGAAAAAGAAACAGTTGCGGTTCCTAGGTCGTTGTTTCTTTTCCCCTCGTTTTAAAGTTTTTAAACACAATAATATGCAATGTAAATGTCACCTTCCATGCTGTGGGATTTCATTATAACACTTCTTATCCTCCTCCTCCTCCTCTTCTGTTTTTATCGATTCCGCTAAGGCCAGACAATGTGGTGTTAACAGAGGGGTGCCGTTAATATTGAAGGGTCTGTTAACATTGAGTCGGGACTGTGCTGTCACTGTAGATCAGCCTGGGACACATTCAGTTCAGCGTGCCTCCTGAAGACAGCGCTTGTGCGTCTCCACTGTAATGAACAAGGCGGGTCTGAGACTGTGAGTCCAGTCCAGAGAGTATCCAGAGAGAGAGAGAGGTTCAGACTGAAGGGCACTGATCGCTCCCACCCTCTCCTCCTCTTCCCTCACTTCTCCTCTTCCCTCTCTCCTCTCTCTGTTCCTGCACAGCGGTTTTTAACCCTGTGAGGGACTGAGGCACTGTGAAGTTGGCTCCTGTGTTTCTCCACGATGTGTTTAATGGCACTCAAAAAGGGCTTTTAAAAAACTACAAACAAACTCAAAACTCATCCTCCCGCCTCTGCTGGGTTTTGTTTTTTTAAAGACATCTGGTTTTGTTTATTTATTTATTTTTTCAATTTAAATTCTTCTTTTTTTTTTTTTTTTTTAAAAAGCACAAAAAACTAAGATTTATTTTTTAAAAAGGAGAAACTTGTTACAATACGGCACGATAAGGTATCCAAAGAGGGTAGAAATCCAAAGTGGTTCTGTTTTGTTTCGTCTAAAAAGGCTTGACACCGGCTTGGGTGCAGGTTTGAACTTGATTTCTGAAGAGCTGTAGCACGGTCGGCATTTTAGAAAGTGACCCAAAAGGCAAGGACAGATCCAGCATCAGGGGACACTAGCACAACAGACAATCAGATAGGCCAGATGACAGTAACACTGGACAGGCCTGTCCCCGCTCGGCAACCCTGTACATTTATCTGACCAGGGAGCTCTGCAGGTACAGCCCTGTAGTCCTGTAGCAGCTGAGCTTTAAAAACTACAAAGCCCACAATTCCAAACTGTTGTGGGAGGAGTTTAGGAGCTGCGTTACCTCTGATTGGTGAAAAAAAACATAACTCTTGTACAGCAAGATCCAGTAAAAATCCATTCTGAGCAAAAAGGATTTGTGTTTCCCTCTTGTGGCAGGATAGAGGTCCTGCACGCGGGCAGGACTGAGTCAGGTGAAAGTTGTTGGGCCTCCCCACTGAACTGGGGATGGGGAGTTTGGCAGCTGTGGGACGGGACACTAAGCAACTCCACCTCACTGCTGATTGTTTTTGAGGGTTTACAATACATAAAGGATTTCTCTGTTACTCCTCCCTACCTCACACACACATAAATAAATACAACTAAATATAAAATCAGGGACCTGCATGCTTCTTTAGCCTAGGAGGGAGTCTTCATAAGACCGGAAATACAAAAAAATAAGGGATTCCTACTTCATTGCATTGCAGAGCATTCAGTGGCAGTCTCAGCATTAATAATAATAATAATAATAATAATAATAATAATAATAATAATAATAATAATAATAATAATAATGGCATGGCTGTCTGGGGTTTGTAAACTGTGATGCTTGTAAGGCTCACTTGCAGTTAGTGTGATGTAAAACTTGATTGAAATATTTCCCCTCATAATGTTTCATGTTTGCTCTGGAAAGCAAGGCTCTATGAAGGGAGGGTGGAGTGGGGTGGGGAGCGGGGATAGGATCAGGTTACAAGGATTTGTTGTGTTAAAAGAAAAAAGGTTATTCTCTGAACACCACATGTTCTGAACTTTCAATCATTCTCTCTCTCTCCCTCCTTGCCTACCCTCACCTACCCCTTCTCTATGCACTATGACTCCCTTCCTACACCCTCTCTACCTGCCCTGACTGCTGTATTAGTCAGTGCTGAGGAGCGAGGGGGGGGGGGGGAAGTCCTCTGGGTTCAGTCCCAGTACCGGGGTGCCTAGCGGATGTACACATCCCTCCCCCACTCCTCCACCCCCTCATTGCGATTCCGACCCATCATGGGCTCCTGCAGCTCCAGGTTCTGGCAGTACCGCTCCCTCTCCCTCTGACGCTCCCTGGTCTTAACCCGGCCCTGCTGGCTGTGCAGGTGGGCCCGGTTCAGGTTCTCCTGGTCCGGTTCGGCGCCCTCGTCCTCCCAGGAGGCCTGGCGCTGCTGCTGGCCCAGGTGGAGGTGTCTCTGCTGGGCGATGCGGTAGGGCGTGCCCCCGTAGGGCTCCGGATCCTCGTAGGGGTCTGTCTCTATGTCCATGCAGAAGTCCCCTGCCTCGGTATAGGCTGAGTCGCGGCTGCCCTGGGTCTCCGAATCGAAGGTGTCCTGGCGAGACAGCCCCCTGCCTCCCCCCCGTCCGGTCCTCACAGCGCACAGGTAGGGCTGCTGCTGCTTGCCTGGGTCGGGCTGGAACTCCCGCAGCCCGGCCCGGTCCGACAGAGGCGCGTCTCGGAGCCGAGGCTGTTCCCCGTGCACCAGGTAGGGGCCCTGGAGGGCCAGCGAGGGAGCCAGCGCAAAACCAAAGCACACACGCACACCATGCAGCGTCGGGGGGTTATAGGAGGAGAAAAAACAAAGAAACACACGCTCCTGTCAGACACACAGTTAGTTAGTTAGTTTAGTTTAGTCAAAAATACATCTCAGTGGTTTTCCCAGATCTCTATTGAAAAGAAAGGTGCAAGTAGAAGAAATGTAAAAGTCTAGCAGACAAATGTTTTGACAAATGCCTTTTTCAGTGTATTACTACAGAAAGGAAAGTCTATAATATATATATTTATACACAGATTATTATTATTTCTTTTTAACGAGTTCCAAGTTCAATCTGGGAAACGCTGACATGTTCCAGTGTTTTAAACTTCAAACAAACAAAAACAGGCATCCTGCTCTGGCTAGCTGACACTAATGTGATTGGTATTAATAATTTTACAACAAGGAGGGCTATAGATGAAATGTTACAATTAAAGGTAAACCTAGACATTTTAAAAGGGGTGATTTGTTTTGCCCTAATGAGGTAGGTGTGAACCCAAAACCTAATGGGATGTTAAGATATATAGTAGCCTTTGTGCTAAACCTGCATTCATTCTCTCTATATAAAAAACAACTACATTCACAACTAAAAATATATAATTGATAATGTTTTCATCACTTCACACAGGGGTACTGCAGCTCCCTTCTGATATACACATACAGTATTTACAAGGTGTCCCATAACCAGGCATAGCTGTTAATATCAGCAGTCTCTGCTTCTCTCAGCTGTGAAATGTCTTTAAGCAAAGAGGAAGGAATTCAGATTGCTGTGTGGTGCAGATAGTCGACGGGGTGTGGCCACCCCACTGAACAGAGCACATCCTAATGGGCAGAATGTATGCTATTGCCTGATGACGTACGGGACGTCCCGTGTATTGTGGTATGTACAGGGTGATTCTGAAGGAAGCCCAGAGGGGCAGTTCGTACACTACAGCTCTCTGGTTAGTTTGCCCCTTAGAAAAGTCCACCACAGTAAATGAGCATGGTACATTTGCAGTTTTGTACTATGCCTTTAGTTTAGCATGGTTTGCCAAGTTTTAAAATTTGCTTTACCAGATCTCTCTGTGCTTTACAATGCTTTACTGAGCTTTCGCTGTGCTGTGCTTTTACTGTGGGAAACTTTATAAGGGGCGTGCCACAGCACAATACAAGGGCTGTTCTTCACACGGGCTGCTGCACTATTTTAACACTATTATTTTTTTTGTATTAGTTTTTTCTTTTATTAGTTGGATGGACAGAGAGGGGTTGAACTTCCCATTGCACAGCACAAAAAGTTGTTTTGATAAGTTTATTTTGTTTTATCCGGTGTAAACAAGGCATGGACTACAGGTTAATAGTAAAACCTGGGAAAAGCTCAGGGAACTGCTATTCAATGCTATGCAATGGGGATCTCCCCTCTCCCTGCAGAGTTAGTGTCGGTGCTTGGGGGGATCAGTCTCTAGCTGCTGGGCTCTCTGTCTTATGAGTCTGTCTGTAAGTCGCAGGCAGAGAGCACTTCCGATGCAGAGGGGCTTAACGAAACCCAAACCCTAATGCCCATTTCATTATATCTCAACTAAATGCACTGAAAAGTATTCAGTGACAAGATGGGTTTTGCCTTCAGCCTGAGACGTGCAGCAGATTCCTCTAAACCGCAGTTAACTGAAATCTGACTGTGCTGTACGATACAGGTACAGAGCGCTGTGTCAGTGTGCCAGTGTGAAATCTGACTGTGCTGTACAATACAGATCCAGAGTGCTGTGTCAGTGTGCCAGTGTGAAATCTGACTGTGCTGTACGATACAGATCCAGAGCGCTGTGTCAGTGTGCCAGTGTGAAATCTGATTGTGCTGTACAATACAGATCCAGAGTGCTGTGTCAGTGTGCCAGTGTGAAATCTGATTGTGCTGTACGATACAGATCCAGAGCGCTGTGTCAGTGTGGCAGTGTGAAATCTGATTGTGCTGTACGATACAGATCCAGAGCGCTGTGTCAGTGTGCCAGTGTGAAATCTGATTGTGCTGTACAATACAGATCCAGAGTGCTGTGTCAGTGTGGCAGTGTGAAATCTGACTGTGCTGTACGATACAGATCCAGAGCGCTGTGTCAGTGTGCCAGTGTGAAATCTGATTGTGCTGTACAATACAGATCCAGAGTGCTGTGTCAGTGTGCCAGTGTGAAATCTGATTGTGCTGTACGATACAGATCCAGAGTGCTGTGTCAGTGTGTCAGTGTGCCAGTGTGAAATCTGACTGTGCTGTACAATACAGATCCAGAGTGCTGTGTCAGTGTGCCAGTGTGAAATCTGACTGTGCTGTACAATACAGATCCAGAGCGCTGTGTTAGTGTCAGTGTGAAATCTGATTGTGTTGTACGATACAGATCCACAGCGCTGTGTCAGTGTGCCAGTGTGAAATCTGATTGTGCTGTACGATACAGGTACAGAGCGCTGTGTCAGTGTGCCAGTATGAAATCTGACTGTGCTGTACGATACAGATCCAGAGTGGTGTGTCAGTGTGTCAGTGTGAAATCTGATTGTGCTGTACAATACAGATCCAGAGCGCTGTGTTAGTGTCAGTGTGAAATCTGATTGTGTTGTACGATACAGATCCACAGCGCTGTGTCAGTGTGCCAGTGTGAAATCTGATTGTGCTGTACAATACAGATCCAGAGCGCTGTGTTAGTGTCAGTGTGAAATCTGATTGTGTTGTACGATACAGATCCACAGCGCTGTGTCAGTGTGCCAGTGTGAAATCTGACTGTGCTGTACGATACAGATCCAGAGTGCTGTGTCAGTGTGCCAGTGTGAAATCTGACTGTGCTGTACGATACAGATCCAGAGCGCTGTGTCAGCGTGCCAGTGTGAAATCTGACTGTGCTGTACAATACAGATCCAGAGCGCTGTGTCAGTGTGCCAGTGTGAAATCTGATTGTGGTGTACAATACAGATCCAGAGTGCTGTGTCAGCGTGCCAGTGTGAAATCTGATTGTGCTGTACAATACGGATCCAGAGTGCTGTGTCAGTGTGCCAGTGTGAAATCTGATTGTGCTGTACAATACAGATCCAGAGCGCTGTGTCAGTGTGCCAGTGTGAAATCTGATTGTGCTGTACAATACGGATCCAGAGTGCTGTGTCAGTGTGCCAGTGTGCCAGTGTGAAATCTGACTGTGCTGTACGATACAGATCCAGAGCGCTGTGTCAGTGTGCCAGTGTGAAATCTGATTGTGCTGTACAATACGGATCCAGAGTGCTGTGTCAGTGTGCCAGTGTGCCAGTGTGAAATCTGATTGTGCTGTACGATACAGATCCAGAGCGCTGTGTCAGCGTGCCAGTGTGAAATCTGACTGTGCTGTACAATACAGATCCAGAGTGCTGTGTCAGTGTGCCAGTGTGAAATCTGATTGTGGTGTACAATACAGATCCAGAGCGCTGTGTCAGCGTGCCAGTGTGAAATCTGACTGTGCTGTACAATACAGATCCAGAGTGCTGTGTCAGTGTGCCAGTGTGAAATCTGATTGTGCTGTACAATACAGATCCAGAGTGCTGTGTCAGTGTGCCAGTGTGAAATCTGATTGTGCTGTACAATACAGATCCAGAGTGCTGTGTCAGTGTGCCAGTGTGAAATCTGATTGTGCTGTACAATACAGATCCAGAGTGCTGTGTCAGTGTGCCAGTGTGAAATCTGATTGTGCTGTACAATACAGATCCAGAGCGCTGTGTCAGCGTGCCAGTGTGAAATCTGAATTTGTTGTAAATGTGCTGATTTAAGAAAAATATATATATTTTGATGCTAGTTCTCATAACAGTTTCTTGTAACAGTTTCTGTTCCTCCTTGTGCTTTATACAGAGCGTCTGATTCACAGTGAGGCGTGTGGACTGGCTTGAGCTGCAATGCAATTTGAGCGTGGAGCCTGTGTCTGTACGAGCCTCCCCCCCCCCCCCCCCCCCGGCCCTCCTAGAGCACGTGCTCCTCCTCCTGGTGCACCCCCGCCGTACCCCCCCACAGCCCCTCCAGATTGCGGCGCAGCGAGGTGAGCACCTGGACCTGCAGGTTGGAGACGGGGGCGGGGCTGGCGGCCAGCGCAGCGGTGGCCATGGTGCGGTTCAGCAGAGGGTTGGGCGGGTTGCTGCTCGGGGGGTGCGTGGCTTTCCAGAACGCCTCCAGGTAGTCAGACAGGTGCTCGCAGGCGTCCTCCAGCTGGTTCTCATCCAGGATGATGTCAAAGAGCTCCTGCAGCGGACAGGACAGAGGGGGAGAGAGAGATGCTTTTACCAGCAATGTGAGTCAGAGGAGCAGCTTTATTGTAATGGTTTCTAAGCCAAGACAGGGAGAAAACAGCATGCCAGGGAATAGGCACTGTTGCCATACAGCAAGCACAGTATTATTATCACAGCATTTAGTGTTACCACAGGGTAACACTAATACTGTGATATTAATCATCTTTACAACAGCAGCTGCTGGAAAACAGCGGAAGAGTTCAGATTAAGTTGTTTGTGCATGTGTGGGAGTTTGTGCAAGTCTGCGTGTCTTTGCGTGTCTTTGCATGTGCGTGTTTGCGTGTGCCTGTGCCTGTACTCACGGGAGGGCACTGTGCCAGCTTGTCTGCTGCTACCATCTGCACGTTGAGGTGTTTGGCTTGAGACTTCCCCCGGGACTTGATCAGCCTCTGCAGCACCTGAGAGAAACAGAGAGAGAAAGAGAGAGAGAGCGCAGGGGGCGAACCGTCAGCTTCCCCCTCACATCACACAGTGTGACACCAACCATCACATCACTAATACATCTGCAACACTCACTACATCAGCAGTATATCACCAATACATCTTATACTGTATTTTAGTAGTATAATTTGCACTAATGTAAACTATACTCTATTTAAATTTTAACATTACCAGTACATCACTAGTACATTGCAATACAAACTGAATCACTAATAAACCCTAAGCAGCCCTCACTGTGCAGGAAACGCCACTTAAAACATTTTTGTGACGTTACTCTTTGATCTTCTAACTAAAAGTGGCTGTGGCTTTGAAGAGAAGGGGAGTGCTGTGCAGATATAGTGCTGAACGAAGCCACACTTTATTCCGCAACAATCATTTCAACAATTCGTTAATTCTAGTAGTACAAAAAGTAACACTTAGAGAAGGGCTTGCGATTTCAGTTTAGCATTTCATATTGTTGCACATTCCTCACGCTGTAGGAAGTCTGTGTCTAAAACACTGTATCACTTTAAAGGGGGGTAAATCGCCTTCTCACGCTAAAAAGCTGTACACATTTTTTTTTTTTATGTCCGAAAGCCGAACCTTATGCTCACAAGACTTGAGCAATGAAAATCACGTAATTTTCCATCCCTCATTTAAACAGCAAGAACTACGTTAATTGTTTTATTATTATTATTATTAGTTTCTTTAGAAGACGCCTTTATCCAAGGTGACTTACAGAGACTAGGGAGTGTGAACTATGCATCAGCTGCAGAGTCACTTACAATTACGTCTCACCCGAAAGACGGAGCACAAGGAGGTTAAGTGATTTGCTCAGGGTCACACAATGAGTCAGTGGCTGAGGTGGGATTTAAACCGGGGAGCGCCTGGTTACAAGCCCTTTTCTTAAACCACTGGACTACACAGCCTCCTTTTCCACCCACATTCCAGGGTAAAGGGGTCCTATGTATCGCTCTTCTGAAATTCTACCACAAAATCAATTTGCAGCCTCCTCTTATTTTTATTTCACATTTCCTCTGGACAGGTTCAGGAACAACAGCAATTTCACCATCACTTACACTGACGTTAGAATAAAACTCAGCTTTTGCATTTGTTTCCTGGCTTTACCTGTTTCAGGTTTGTCAAAACGATCAAAATGTTTCTACTCTCTGCTCCTGGTTCACAGTCCTGTTTCTTGCATTTTACTTTTCTAATGCCACTTTCATGGGATTTCAAACTCAAACTCTGAGGAACTCATGACAACATTTCCACAAGATGAGAGACAAACATTGTAACTGTTTGGACCGAGCGTAACAAAAGAACAACAACCAAACCCAATTACCAAATCAACAATCAATTGAATCTCGTTATCGAATAAGTATCAATTAAGAAGAAATGTTTTAAGTGTCATAAACAACTCAAAGTGTTGAATCGCTAAGAAAATAATCCAGTTTCTCGTGCCTAATTATTTTTGCAGATTCAACACTTGCTGTTTATCCCTTACCTAAACGCTGCTTCAGTCAATCTCTCTTGTTATGCAAGATATTCGCACAACCAGAGACAAGAAATCACCCTCAGCGATGGTCGCACAACTGAAGTATGAACCAGCCTTAACCCCACCCAGGTAGGTGGCAGGAGTTTGAACACTCAGGCCCCTGGTAAGTCTGCTCTGAATGAACTGATCGCACTCCTCATGACAGAATGAATAAGCCTCCCCATCACGGTAGCTTTACTATTAGGTGCTGTTCACGTAGCTGCTGTCTGGGAGGAACGTTTTTTACAGGGGTCTGCTTGCACTAACCTACCCCTGAGGGCAGTGTTTGGGGCTCAGTGTTACCTTGGGAGAGGCGATCTTGATGTACACCACGATGGGTGCCAGCGAGGTCTTGGCGAGCTGGGAAGGGTGGTTGATAGTGTCAGCATCGAGAGCCACGAGCTGCAGGGTCCGCGCCAGCTCAAAGATCCGCTCGATCTCACTCTGCACCTCCGCTGTGAGAGAGCAAAACACACACACACCTCACTATGCACCTCTGCTGTGAACACACACACACACACACACACACGCACCGACTTTCTTTCCATGGATATACGTGCACTTACCAGTTTACCAAGGTTTGCCATGCTTTTTTACCACACCTCTCTGTGCTTTACCATGCTTCCCTATGCTTTACCATACCTCTCTGTGCTTTACAATGCTTGCCTATGCTTTACCATACCTCTCTGTGCTTTACCATACCTCTCTGTGCTTTACAATGCTTCCCTATGCTTTACCATACCTCTCTGTGCTTTACAATGCTTGCCTATGCTTTACCATACCTCTCTGTGCTTTACCATACCTCTCTGTGCTTTACAATGCTTGCCTATGCTTTACCATACCTCTCTGTGCTTTACAATGCTTGCCTATGCTTTACCATACCTATCTGTGCCTTACCATGCTTTCGCTGTGCTTTTACTGTGGGAAACTTTTATAAGGACGCACACTCACACAATCTCACTCTGTACCTCCGCCATTCCACCACAGTTGTTGTTAAATTCATCATGCAAGCCTGGCAAGACCAACCAATAATTGATCAATATCATTTTCCACTGGACCCATTGATCAGCAAAACCATCGGTAAACGAGAACGTTCATGAAGAAAACAAAATGCATGAAGAACTGAACTGACAGGCCATGACAGGACTCAGAGACAGACGCTTCTCTAGACAAACGAAACATTTTTTAATTGGATTGCGGGACAGTACATTTTCACAGCATGTCATCTTTAACTTATGCATATCACGTGTGCTGTGACTTTCTAATGGTGTTTCTGCCTACATCATTATTTGCCCTTCTTATACACAGCATGTCAGTTTTGCACAGGCGTCAGTGTAAAACACTGATATGCTTTCTCCAGCCTTTTCCAGCAGTTTTTTACTGCTGGTATTAGCAAGCATGGCAAAATAAGACATATGATTGAATTAAACTCGACTAGAAGTCTTTCTCAATCTCTTCATTGTTGATCTAAGCAGAAACAGTGACAGAGAATCAAACACAACACGCATAACAGGACACTAAAAAGGAAAGAAATATGCTGTGAAAAGGTGCAGCAGATAAATATAAAGCAGGTTTTCAAGGTGTTTACTGCAGGAGCTGTCCGTCTGTTTTATGTGACATACCGCAGTTAAGCGATACCATGCGATTAATCAATCAATATTTTAACACGACACAGTCACAGAGTGCAGTGGTTTCCAACCTTTTCATCTCAAGTACCAGTGTTTCCAGCAGGGACCACCAAGTGTACCAGTAACGATGTGCGATCTTAAACGGCTGCTGTGAAACAAACCTACATCCATTCCAACCAGTTTTCTTACTGAAAATGTGACGGCATCATCTAATTATTTGACAACACAGAGTGGCTGCTTTGGTTCCCCATCAGTAACTTTGAAAGTTCACAACAAATACCTCTCATCACAATTTCTCATTTCTCTGTGGTTCAGTGGTACAGATACATTACGAGGGTGTGAATCATATCGTCATAAAAAACACCTGCCGGAGAGTACCACAGGCTGAAAACCACTGCTCTAGTGAGTCTGATTTGATAAGCTGCTCAGTGCAGCAGCCACAACTTCAGTGTCTGCAAAAAATGCTATTGGGCTTTTGCTCTTTACTGAATTAGATTTTAATTAAAAGAAAGTGAAAGCATGGGAAGGCAGCGATAACTAGGGTTAACACATTTAAAAAATGAGTTTGAGTTAGGAATGACTGTGAGGAGGAGAGTCGGGACAGCACATGATTGAGAGCGGGAGAGTGATGGAGAGAGAGAAGAAAGAGGGGGAGTACTGGCCTGCTTTCCAAGGTTTTAAAAGCTATTCTCTAACTCTCAATCACTAATTCGCTTCATCAGTATTACTGAGATGAAACTGAGTCAAGCAGACAAGCGTTTGGGCTAGTGCCTTCAACAGTGTTTTGGGGATAAAACTGGAAGAAACTGTCAGTGTTTTTCATGTTGCAGGCTACGGCTATTACAGGACAACAGAGTTTCTTTTAATAATTTAGTTTTTAGAAGGATCGATGTAGTGACATGTTTGCAGACAGGCAGGGAGGCAGAGGCAGGGAGGCAGGGGCAGGCACAATGGAAAGTGTGAAAGACACCTATATTTAGATGGATACATACCCAGTGCATCTGAGTCAGAAAAGGAGGGGGCACAGAAAAGGGAGAAGGAGAAGGAGAGGAAGGAGAAGGGGAGGATGAAAAAATAAAGAAAAAACGAGACTCAGACAGCCTGTGCAAATAGAAACACTGAACAGAACTAGGTCGAACCCGGGTCCGATACTCAAACAGACATTGTTCTGCTGTGTGCAAACGTGTGGAAAAATATCATGTGTGCTGTATAATCAGCTAACCACTGACTGCTGGACTATACAGCTAACCCTGCTCACTGTGACTGCTGGACTATACAGCTAACCCTGCTCACTGTGACTGGACTATACAGCTAACCCTGCTCACTGTGACTGGACTATACAGCTAACCCTGCTCACTGTGACTGCTGGACTATACAGCTAACCCTGCTCACTGTGACTGGACTATACAGCTAACCCTGCTCACTGTGACTGGACTATACAGCTAACCCTGCTCACTGTGACTGGACTATACAGCTAACCCTGCTCACTGTGACTGCTGGACTATACAGCTAACCCTGCTCACTGTGACTGGACTATACAGCTAACCCTGCTCACTGTGACTGGACTATACAGCTAACCCTGCTCACTGTGACTGCTGGACTATACAGCTAACCCTGCTCACTGTGACTGGACTATACAGCTAACCCTGCTCACTGTGACTGGACTATACAGCTAACCCTGCTCACTGTGACTGGACTATACAGCTAACCCTGCTCACTGTGACTGCTGGACTATACAGCTAACCCTGCTCACTGTGACTGGACTATACAGCTAACCCTGCTCACTGTGACTGGACTATACAGCTAACCCTGCTCACTGTGACTGCTGGACTATACAGCTAACCCTGCTCACTGTGACTGGACTATACAGCTAACCCTGCTCACTGTGACTGGACTATACAGCTAACCCTGCTCACTGTGACTGGACTATACAGCTAACCCTGCTCACTGTGACTGCTGGACTATACAGCTAACCCTGCTCACTGCACCCTTAATACAGTAATTCTCTTTAGCCTTTGTTTAACAGAACAATGGTTTTATTATATTGTTAGAAATAGTCAAATTAATTATGTAAAAAGGTAAACTACAGAAGTCATTATGGCCCATTCACACACGGCTGTATGGATAATGCGCACCAGCTGCTGTAGTTCAATGGAGATACTCCATGTACAAGCTGCTGTGTCTACAGATCTCTTCAAATCCATTCAGTTATTACATTATTAATCAGCTGCATTGTATTGTATTGAATTGAACTGGAAGATTCAGTTTATACAGACAGCTAAGCAAGGTGATAGAGACAGAGTTAGCAAACCCAAAGCACACTACCTTCAATCTAACAATATTTTTTAACAGAAATTAAGCCGTTAGTTTATTTTTTTTATGGGCATGTCTTCTGTGTGGTTGTGACATCATCAGACACTGATCTCCACAAGCTGCGCATTCACAGGGGGGGAGGGGGGAGCTAGGCAGGTGTGCGGATCTCCTGCTGTGATTGGCCGCTGTTAACAGTGGGGGTTTGCTGATTGGCCGGGAGAAGGAGGTGTGCAGATTCCCCGCTGTGATAAGACCAGCTTTGAAGACTGAGGAATCAGATTAATAATTGGAGACAAAAAAAAAAACATTGAAATCCATCTCTCCTTCTTGATGGCATTAACGTCTTTCTGTTTGCACAAGTGTTTTGGGGGGTCAGTGTGTATGGTTCAGGGTCAGTATTTGTGGGTCCCCTCTTACCCAGGCTGGAGCGCGTGCTGGACCTCTCGATGATGGTGTTTTGGGGGGTCAGTGTGTATGGTTCAGGGTCAGTATTTGGGGGTCCCCTCTTACCCAGGCTGGAGCGCGTGCTGGACCTCTCGATGATGGTGTTTTGGGGGGTCAGTGTGTATGGTTCAGGGTCAGTATTTGTGGGTCCCCTCTTACCCAGGCTGGAGCGCATGCTGGACCTCTCAATGATGGTGTTTTGGGGGGTCAGTGTGTATGGTTCAGGGTCAGTATTTGGGGGTCCCCTCTTACCCAGGCTGGAGCGCGTGCTGGACCTCTCGATGATGGTGTTTTGGGGGGTCAGTGTGTATGGTTCAGGGTCAGTATTTGTGGGTCCCCTCTTACCCAGGCTGGAGCGCATGCTGGACCTCTCAATGATGGTGTTTTGGGGGGTCAGTGTGTATGGTTCAGGGTCAGTATTTGGGGGACCCCTCTTACCCAGGCTGGAGCGCGTGCTGGACCTCTCAATGATGGTGTTTTGGGGGGTCAGTTGTATGGTTCAGGGTCAGTATTTGGGGGTCCCCTCTTACCCAGGCTGGAGCGCGTGCTGGACCTCTCGATGATGGTGTTTTGGGGGGTCAGTGTGTATGGTTCAGGGTCAGTATTTGGGGGTCCCTTCTTACCCAGGCTGGAGCGCGTGCTGGACCTCTCGATGATGGTGTGCTTGCTTGGGTTGTTGAGCACAGAGCGCTTCGCCAGAGAGATGTCAGCTGTAACCCGAGTGATTGATATTCTAAAACAGACACAGAGACAGGCAGGGGGGCTGGCTGTTAATGATTCATTGTTGTCATTGTCATCATTATTACTATTATTATAATCATTAGCATTATTATCATCTTTACTATTATGATTATGTGGGCTTGGAAGCCTATTGTTGTTGTTAAGATTATTATTATTATTTTTCTTACCACCAACAAAACCTTAAAAGTTGCATAAAATGAAAACTGTTGCACGAAAACTCTTGATATTTCACAGAGTAGACGCCAATGGGAACTAATGTCCACAGCTGAATGAACGCGATTGGTCACATGGTTTGGCAGCCATACTGGATTTTAGGACAAATTTTAGACAATTTACACACGGTGCTCGAAATGAAGCTGATTGGTTCAGTGGTATGGCGGCCATGTTGGACAACCTAATTAACACACAAATGTCTTCTTCTCCAGAACCGCTAATCTGACCGAAGCAAAACTTGGCATACGTGATCCAAGTACGCCTTTCTTTAAAGTTTGCCCAAATGAAGTTGCTACAGTAAAAAACATGGCTGGCGTGGGCCAATCAAATTTCAGCATTGCTCTAGTTGCATATATTGTGCATAAAATGAATACCGTTGAACAAAAACTCTTGAAACTTCTGAGTAGTGGAGGTCTATGGGAATTAATGTATGCTCTAAAATACCTTGATATTGACCTTGACCTTTCCTTAAGGTCAAATGTAAAACTAGCTTATAACTCCTTACAGAGTGCAGCTAGGTTCATGGTTACTATAGAACACAGATAGGAACACATGTAAGCTCTATCCATAAATGACTTTGCCTGTGACCTTTGACCTCTCCTTAAAGTCAAATGTAAAACTATTATTATTATTGTTGTTACTACTAATGTCAAGTTTGTAAAAAAAAAAATAAAAAAAATGAATGTCTACAACTGAGTGAATGGCAACCAATCGAAATACTTACATTTCACAAGACCTCCATGGAAGTCATGAAGTTGCTTGCAGCTTCTAGTTATTATTGTTATTATCACTATCATTATTATAGACAGGTCTCTTGACACACAGTGTTGATCTCACCTGCCTTCAAACCTGTGTTTCAGGAAGTCAAACAGAGCCTTCTGCATCATGTCTGTGACCTGCAGGAAGGGGAGAGGAGACGTGATGGGCTGAGCTGTTTTTTGATTCCTCGTATTGTATCTCTTGAGAGAAGACCCCAGTATGGATTCACTCCCAGTATAGGCACACACCCAGTGCATGCTTATAAAAGTTTACCAGGGTACTTTGCAGTTCTTCCCCATGCTTTTCCCATGGTTATTCGAGGCATTTACCAGAGTTTACCATGGTTTGTCTCTTTTTTCCATATGCTTTACCATACCTCTCTGTACCATGCTTGCTTTACTGTGCTTTGTGACACTTTGCTGTGCTTTTACTGTGGGAGTCATTTCAAAGTGCAGCACCCTCCCAATCCCCAGTCCTGTTACCTCGTAGCCCTTGAGGGAAGGACCCACTAGAATGATGGGTCTCATGGAAGGCACCACATCATAGGGAGGGACTTGCTCCATCTACACAGAGAGAGGGGGGAGGAAGGGAGGGAGACAGAGGGTAGAGGGACAGAAAGGGAATGTGAGAAAAAACAAGTTCAGTCTAAACATTGCAATGTTTTCCAAGCATTAAAAAGGTTCAACCACGTTTAACTGCTGCCAAGGATATGCATGCATGTCAAATACAGAGGCCAGTGCAAATCCTTTATTTAATATTTAATACCCTTTCCATGAACTCCTCCATCTCGTACACATCATCACAACAACAGAGACTCACAGTAATGCTAATTAATTACAAAAAAATCCCAATATATTACAATTTAAACATGTAGAAAATGAATCTATTAATCTTTTACTACGGGGGACATGTATCAGGGTTGAACTGTCTTCATCTCTGGTTTCTGTGTCTGAACCCCACGTTGCTGCTGGTTTCTGCCTCAGTACGCGTCCCCCTGGACTGAGCTGCTCTATTCTGTGGTTCAGATCGCAGTGACTGCCGAAAAGGCTTTTTATTATAGAGTTGTTAGTCTCACTGCCCAGTCTCCAGAGTCTCTACACAGAGGAATAAAAACAGAGCACTCACCGACTTCTGCTTCTGTTTTGCAGGACCGCCTTTAAAAAAAAAAAAAAAACAACAAACAGAACAAGAACACAGAGCAGGAGTGTTATTGACAGGTCAGGACGAGGTTATTGACAGGGGCGAGCCAGACTCTCGACTTTATTATTTTTGTTTTGTTTTGTTGCTCCTGATCTGTTGGTAATTTATTATTATTATTATTATTATTATTATTATTATTATTATTATTATTATTATTATTTATTTTTGTTAAGTAATAAACTTGCATCAATGACTCTAAACACTTAGTTATACATTCCAAGGCTGTAAAATATAAGACACTGAGTCTTGAATTTGTGGACAGCCCTCTAACGCAGAGCCCAGCTCATCCCTGTCAAGGCACACAGACAGCTCTACCTGTTACTATAGCGATCAGAGACAGGGAGGGGTTTGGGGGGTGTTAGTGGTGAGGTAGCGGGGGAAGACAGACCAGACGAGGACCTCAGCAGCAGCACTGGTTTGACACTGGTTCGGCACTGGTTTCCTGCTGGTTTACCTTCTTAAAGAAGGGAATGCGCTTGGCATTGGCTTGGGGGGAGGTGACGCTGCTCACACTGGTTTTGGGCTGGTTGACCAGGGGCTCAGTGCCCGGCTCCTCAGCATCGAGATCGAGAGCGTCTATATCGAACGTGACATTAGACAACTCGACATGACCTGAGCAGAGGAGGAGAGAGGGGGAGGAGAGGAGAGAGGAGAGAGGGGAGAGGAGAGGGAGACAGAGAGGGGGAGAGGAGATGGAGCGAGAGAGGGGGAGAGGAGAAGAACAGAGGGAGAGAGGGGGAGAGGAGAGGGAGCGAGAGAGGGGGAGAGGAGAGGAGAGAGAGAGGGGGAGAGGAGAAGGAGACAGAGAAGCAAGAGAGGGGGAGAGGAGAGGAGAGGGAGGGAGAGAGAGAGGGGGAGAGGAGAAGAACAGAGGGAGAGAGAGGGGGAGAGGAGGGAGTGAGAGAGGGTGAGAGGAGAGGAGAGGGGAGAGGGGGAGAGGAGAGGGAGACAGAGAGGGGCAGAGGAGAGAGAGAGGGGGAGAGGAGAAGAGCACAGGGAGAGAGAGGAGGAGAGGAGAGGGAGCGAGAGAGGGGGAGAGGAGGAGAGGGGAGAGGGGAAGGGGAAAAGGATACAGGGACAGAGAGAGGATAGGGGAGAGATAGGAGGAAATGAATGAGAGAGAAAAGGAGAGAGAGACAGGGAAAAGGGGATGGGAAGTGACGAGAGACAGAGAGAGAGAAGGGAAGTAAAACAGAAGAGGTGAATATGAGTGTGAAACTGGCACAGGAAAAACAAAGCGAGTTACCAGGGAGGTGAGAGAGAGAAAAACATCAGCGGCACACAGATACCTTTTTCTGCAAGTGCTTAAAATGGCGTCACAGTGAAGAATGTGAGTCAGAGAGGAGAGGCAGGCTGGGGGCAATGAGAGGGCAGGGGGCTAATAACCCTCTGGGACTGGAAGGGTTAAAGCCAGGAACATTTCACAGAGGGACCGGGTCCACTGCTCCTTCGATAATTCACTAATCCCGTTAATTCACTGTCAGGTCGTGTTGACGCAGTAAATTGTACAAGTCCTGCATTTCACATGTTTTTTTAGAGCCAGAATCTTAAAGCTGTTTTCTTCAAATCATGAAGGCAACCCAAACTACAACTCTAAACCAAATTACGAAACAATTTACAAGCCCCTAAATTAAAAGTCTATGTGTTTTTTTTTCTTATTGCGCTGTTGTTGTGCAGTCGAGCTAAAATACCGAAGCGTGGACCCTCACTCCCCTGCAGTGTTCATAAAGGGTAGCGGGGCAGGTATAGGTACCTCACGATTAGGGCCAGTGTTTTTTCTGGTATATTTTTGTAGGATACCTTAAAAGATTACCACAGTAATTTTACACAGCAATTGTGCAGTCCCCCCCATGCTTTTTCCATGGTTATACTATGCATTTACCCTGGTTTGCCATGTCTCTGTGCTTTACAATGCTTCCCTATGCTTTACCATACCTCTCTGTGCTTTACAATGCTTCCCTATGCTTTACCATACCTCTCTGTGCTTTACAATGCTTCCCTATGCTTTATCATACCTCTCTGTGCTTTACAGTGCTTCCCTATGCTTTACCACACCTCTCTGTGCTTTACAATGCTTCCCTATGCTTTACCAGACCTCTCTGTGTTTTACAATGCTTCCCTATGCTTTACCATACCTCTCTGTGCTTTACAATGCTTCCCTATGCTTTATCATACCTCTCTGTGCTTTACAATGCTTCCCTATGCTTTACCATACCTCTCTGTGCTTTACAATGCTTCCCTATGCTTTATCATACCTCTCTGTGCTTTACAATGCTTCCCTATGCTTTACCACACCTCTCTGTGCTTTACAATGCTTCCCTATGCTTTACCAGACCTCTCTGTGCTTTAAAATACTTCCCTATGCTTTACCATACCTCTCTGTGCTTTACAATGCTTCCCTATGCATTACCACACCTCTCTGTGCTTTACAATGCTTCCCTATGCTTTACCAGACCTCTCTGTGCTTTACAATGCTTCCCTATGCTTTACCATACCTCTCTGTGCTTTACAATGCTTCCCTATGCTTTATCATACCTCTCTGTGCTTTACAATGCTTCCCTATGCTTTACCACACCTCTCTGTGCTTTACCATGCTTCCCTATGCTTTACAATGCTTCCCTATGCTTTACCATACCTCTCTGTGCTTTACCATGCTTCCCTATGCTTTACAATGCTTCCCTATGCTTTACCATACCTCTCTGTGCTTTACAATGCTTCCCTATGCTTTACCATACCTCTCTGTGCTTTACAATGCTTCCCTATGCTTTACCAGACCCCTCTGTCCTTTACAATGCTTCCCTATGCTTTACCAGACCTCTCTGTGCTTTACAATGCTTCCCTATGCTTTACCAGACCTCTCTGTGCTTTACAATGCTTCCCTATGCTTTACCATGCTTTCTCTGTTATTTATTACACTGTGCTGTACTGTTACTGTGGGGAAGCTTTTATGAGGCATCTGGTCTATATTTTCTGTGGGATACGTCGTGGTTCATCATTGCTATGGAAACGAGCCACGCTTACCTGTGGCGGGGGGCGTGGGTCTGCGTGTTCCCGTAGCAACATCACCCAGGCTGGAGCTTGAGTTTCCCCCAGACTTGCTGTGAGAGGAGAGGGGAGAGGGAGGGGAGGGGGGGAGAAGGGAAGAGGGGAGAGGGGAGGGTAGGGGGGGTGGCGAGAGGAAGGAACAGCAATGAGGAACAAGAGACAGCGCTGTAGTGTGTGTGTGTGTGTGTATTGTGCTGTATTGCTGTACACTGTGGTATTGTATTGTTACCTGGAGCTGAGCCGGTTCTGCCTCAGTCTCTGCTCCTGCAGCAGTCTCGTGTTCTCCAGTTTGACGGGACTCGGGATGAAGCCGACCTCACAGCCCTCCTTCACCAGCCGGCCGATCCACCAGTCATTGCTGTACTTCTGTGAGCAGGAAACAGAGCAGGGGACAGTTTACACCACCCCAATCTCACCCCAAACACACTTCCATCATGCACTGGTTTGAAACTTTATAGTGAAGGCGAATGCCGGCCTGTATTGTTTTGTTTTGTTTTTTTTAACTGCAGTCCTGCCGAGTCTCTAGGGGGTGCTATCCCACTACCAACACCATTCACCTTCACTATAAAGTTTCAAACCAGTACACAGAATCACAGCACAAACACTCACCCCAAATTCCTCCAACAGACAAAGGATTTCTGGCTCCTTTTATACATGTGGCCAATCGCCAATTAGTACCAATTACCTAACTCTGTCTCCCTCCCTCCCTCCCCGTCTCCCTGTCTCCCTGCCTCCCTCCGTCTCCCTGCCTGGCCGGCGCACCTCTTTGATGTGCAGGAAGTCCTTGGCATCGAAGGAGATGCCCATGCCCTGCACTGGCACGTCATCCCCAGGCGCGGAGTTGTACCCCACGTTGGTGCGCACCGCGAACGCCACTGGCTTCGTCTTGGCCTTCTCCAGCTGCGCCAGCGCCTGCCGCTCCGCCTCGCGCCTCAGAGCCTCGCGGTCCTCCTCCAGGGACACGTCTGAATCAGAGGGGCGGCTGGTGTAGGAGTCCGCCGAGCCCTGAGAGAGAGGGAATGAGAGAGAGGGTTAGGGAGGGATGAGAGAGGGGGGAGATGAAGGGGATAAGAGAGAGGAACAGGAGAGGGAAGGATCAGAGCCGCACTGTACTGTCCTGTGCCCAGAGCAATGCTCGCATGACCACAGAATACAATCAGGAACAGAAGGGTATAATGCAAATCCACACCCACAGGGTAGATAGAGTTAAGACGATTTCTTCAGTACTTGCTAGGACCTCAATGCTGTGTTTGTCAGTTTTGCTGTGCTGTGGGGCATTGCTGTGGGGCATTGCTGTGCTTGTTAATGCAGTTTAGCTGTGCTGCGCTCTGCTAAGGCATTGCTGCATTTGATTGCTGTATTTCTGGGGGCTGCGTGTTGGGACATGTTCCGGCTCCTTACAGCTTCAGCTGTTTCGGAAACAGGAGGTATGAATCTCTGTGAGGAGGGGAGAGAGAGCGAGATCAAACAGGACCTCCAGCCCCCTCACATCCACAGCGCTGCAGTGATCCACAGCACAGCCTCTCATAGAAACTTCACCTTGTAACCCAAGTCCAGAGCAGCAAAGCACAGAGAAAATGCAAAATATAAGCACAGGAATGGCTGGCAGACCATTCCACTTGAATTAATTACAGAGCACTGGAGTGTTTCCAAGTCACAAGAAAATAGTTCAGAATACAAGCACAGAATAATAATAATAATAATAATAATAATAATAATAATAATAATAATAATAATAATAATTCTCAGATTAGATATCTTAGTACATAGCATGGCAGAGCACTGGCGTGGAAAAAGTAAACTGAAAATTACTGTGCAGATTTCCCATGATTAAAGTAGCATGAGTACTATAACTAATAGTGCTATAACTACTACAACCTCTCCGAAGAAGAAGAAGAACAAGAAGAAGAAGAAGAAGAAGAAGGAGAAGAAGAAGAAGAAGAAGAAGAAGAAGAAGAAGAAGAAGAAGAAGAAGGAGAAGAAGAAGAAGAAGAAGAAGGAGAAGAAGAAGAAGATTATAATATTATCTATCAGGCACTTACCAGCTCTGAGTCATCCAGCCCATACAAGTGCATTTCTGCTGGTACAGAGACCCAAACCCTGACTGTGACCAAACCCTGACTGGCTCTATGACTGTGACTGACTGTGACTGACTGTGAGTCCGTCACTGACCCTGACTGAGCCTCTGACCGTGCCTCTGACACTGCTCTCTCACTGCGCAGGGAGCTCAGAGGCACAGCTGCCTGGCTGCCTCCACAGAAACGCAGGCACACAGGAACCGTCTATATATAAACATTTCATCAATCAACCAGCCTTGTAATGAAGAAAAATACAATGCGGGGTGCTTAGGAGCCTGGATATAGCTTTCTTTGCTCTTTCTGCTTTTTTTACCTTCCGAGATATATATATATTATTTATAGCACTCCCCCTCTATTTCTCTCCTTCTCTCTCCCTCTCTCTTTCTCTCTCTTTTCAGAATAGCTCCCACCAGCTGACTCTCTCCCTGAGCTCTGATTGGCTGAGGCAGGCCAGGGTCACCGGCAGTATCATAGTAACCACCACAGCTGTTCAACTGACAGAGAGAGGGGGTGGGTGGGTGGGGGGGAGAGGAGGGTGGATGTATCCCTCTCTCTCTCTCTCTCTCTCTCTCTCTCTCTCTCTCTCTCTCTCTCTCTCTCTAGCAAGTTTCATCAACACTCTTTACCACTGCAATAGTCTCCCGCAGTAAAAGCACAGCACAGTGTAATAAACCACAGTGGAATCATGGTAAAGCGGGTAAAGCATAGACAAGCGTGGAAAATACCCGAGAGGTATAGTAAAGCATATTAAAAACAATGAAAGTTCTCCAGTATGTTTCTGTGTTTGTACCTGAGACCACTGCTTGGTCATTCCGAATAAATCGAGTAAACATGTTAATGTGAGGAGCTCTTCCGTTTAGTAGACTTGTAACTAGGATTGGAATTACTGCAGCATAATTGCAACTAATTGAACAAGATAGCATTGAAATTGTAATTGCAATTTCAGCAATCAATCCTGCAGTAATTGATAATTAACCTCAGGTCTGGTTTGAATATCTGAATCTCAACTCGCAATACCAAGTGTCCTGTGAACCTGGGGACCTCTTTGTAAGAGAGATGCATCTTAGAGTAGCTAGCGAGGTTCCAAAAAATATAGGGTTCCACGCCCCCACGTGCTGCTACAACTGTTTAGATAACGAACCTGGAATTTCTCTTTTCATTGTTAACATCCTGACAACTTTTTACACTAAAACTTTAAAGTCTGTTTCAAAGCTCTTTTCAAAATGTCCGCTCTAGTGCACTGGGGTTTGAGATCTGTCCTCTAAATCACTGCAGGAAGAACGATAGAAAAAATAACAAAACACAACAAGTGCTCTGACTTTTCTGTTCCGTACGACATCCTGGATCGTTACTGCTGTGTTACCTGTCTGACCATGTGGGTAACAATCCTGACACTATCAGTGCACTAGAGCAGACATTTTAAAAAGAGCTTTGAAACAGACTTTATAGTTTTAAATAAACTGCCCACTTTATCAGTTTGCATTCGCTTTCAGGAAACTGGAGCGCCCGATCATTCAGCAGTGACTCTGTGTTCCTCCCCAGCCTGCCTGTACAGTGCCAGCCTCATTCAAACTGTACAATATTTGTGTGACGACAGACACTACACATGTAAGAATATAACTAGAGCTTCTGGTTTCTGGTGTTTTACCCGACTTTTATACTCTCCTTTAAGAATTCAGTTGATGCGTATCTCAATCACAACGTGTTAATAGTAAATTTCATTTCTTTTACCTTTTCTGTGAAACAACTACATGGGCTTTTTAAATGGGCCAAGCCTTACTTTTTCATTTACATGCAGAATGTACACAAGACATCGCAACATGTTAATAAGCGACTAATCTTTCTTGAAGCGATAATGGAAAATCAAGTATTTTATGATGAACACACTGTATTACCATCGTTATGCGTGACTGTATTTACATTAATAATGAGGAGTCGCTTCATGCTTTGAAATGAAAAAGTCAGACTTACGATTTAAAAGCCCATTTAGTTGTTTCACAGAAAAAAAAAACATAAATGAAATGTTACTATCAACATGTTTCCCAGTTGTGATTGAGACACACGAATGGCTTAACAGGGATCAATTTCATTCTTAAAGGACAGTACAAGAGTCGGGGTAAAACACCGAAAACCAGAAGCCCTAATAATAACCTAGATGAAGTGCAGGATCAAATTGTTATAACATGCACTGGATACACACTGGTAGAGCTGCACAAACCGATTATTCAAATCAAGCACTCCACAGGGTCACTGGTGTGGATCAGGCTAATTTACCAAACAAGTGAAGAAACAGCTGCTGGGAGTCAAAGAAGCAGCGATCATCACAAGTACAGTAGCTGTTTCTTTACTTATTCCACTTGGAGTGATAAATTAGCCCGATCGACACCAATGACCTGCACCTGATTTCTGTGGAGATCTCAGTCTGAATGGGTTTGCGCAGCTCTGTGGCATTGCCTGCTATGTGTCGGGCAGAGCCCTGTTGTACTGCCCTGTACATAGATGCAAGGAAAACTAAAACCTGCAGCTAAACATATACACATATAATATAGATTCTCTTAAATCCAACCAAATACAAATAAAAAAGGCAGGAGAGAAAAGAGGGGTGAGAGAAGAGGACAGGGGAGTAAGGGGAGATGAGGGAGGGGGCAGGAGAGAGGAAACAGGAGAAAGGAGAGGGGAGAGGAGAGGGGTGAGGGGGACAGGAGAGAAGAGGGGAGAGTGGAGAGAGGAAACCGGAGGGCCTAATTTAAACCAGTACTTGTTGCAGCTACAGCGGATCCCAAAATGGAGCAGGGACTATCTTAAGATCAACTGGTAGATCAGAGAGAAACAGAAAGAGAGAGAGAGAGAGAGAGAGAGAGAGAGAGAGAGAGAGAGAGAGAGAGAGAGAGAGTTGCACAACAGAATTAAAAAAAAAACAACTAAAAAACAACACTGACCCTCTGTAATAACAGAGTGCCAGTCTGAACCGCCAAGCAAGCAATTAAAATAGATAAAATAAATAAACATAATAATAAGTTCACAACGTCAGCACTGCAACAGAGAGACAGACAGAGAGCAGCTGCAGAGCTTACCAAAACCGGCCTGTGGATCTTCTCCAAAGTCTCCATTCTTAGTTTGCCTTTTTGTACCCAACGGCAAACTCAGAGCCCCACTCCGAGTCCAGCAATAGGAGTGTGAGAGACTATGTGTGTGTGTGTGTGTGCGTGTGTGTGTGAGAAGTTAGAATCCCCCTATCCCCCCTCCCAGAGAAGAGAGAGAGAGAGACAGGCAGCTGGGGTCAGGTTGCAGGACTCTTGCTACATTTGCAAACTGCTAATTATATTTAGCTCTGGTAGGAGAGAAACAGGGGGCTGAATAAAAACTAACTGAGATCAGATAGAGACTGGGAATGGAGTCCACCGCCATTCAATCCCCCCACCTCAATTGCATGGCTGTGCCGTAAGAAATGCCCACCCCCCCCCCTCCCTCTCGCCTCTCTAGAGGGTGAGCAGGGTATCCTTCAATCATCTTCTGTATCTGCAAGAGCAAAACTGAGCGGAGATGTGCGATAAGGCCTGATCATTATCTTCTTCTTCTTCCTCTTCTTCTTGGATTGTGACCTGCTCAGACCTCAGAAATATAAGCAACAGCAGCCAGGTCAGGCCAGGTCAGTACTTCAATAGGAGCTGTGCTGCGGTGTGTGTGTGTGTGTGTTTACAATAAGAAAATAAAAACATTCCCGAAGGAGAGGAGGCCGTTCAGCCCATCAGAGCTCGTCCGGTTCCAAGCAGCTGGCTGATCTCAAAACTTTGTCAAGTCGGGTACTTAAGGAATCCCAGCGATTCAGCCTCAACATCATGGCTTGGTAACCCGCCCGCTATCTGCAGGCACTTCTCCTGGTCCATTAGAGGGAGACAGCTACTGGGAGACACCTGGGTCAACCCCAGTAAAGCCAGCTGCTAATGATAACAATAATAATAATAACAATAATAATAATAATAATAATAATAATAATAATAATAATGTCGACCCAGGGGACTTTTTTGACCTGGAAAAAGAAACAAGGACCAGGGGTCACAAATGGAGATTAGATAAAGGGGCATTCAAAAAATAGGAGGCACTTTTTGACACAGAGAATTGTGAGGGTCTGGAACCAACTCCCCAGTAATGCTGTTGAAGCGGACATCCTGGGATCCTTAAAGAAGCTGCTTGATGAGATTCTGGGATCAATAAGCTACTAACAACCAAACGAGCAAGATGGGCTGAATGGCCTCCTCTCGTTTGTAAACTTTCTTATGTTCTTATGTTCTTAATAATAATGTATTTCTTTTTTAACATTATAAGGAAATTATACCAGGTAATACTACGTCACTACCCCTACAAAAGTTAACTGCAGTAATGCATAAAACTAGGAAAATGTAGTAAATTATGACAAGCATGGTGAATCACTGGAAACCAGAGCAAAATCTTGTAAAGAAAAAGCCTGGCTAACCAAGAGGGTAATGCACAGTATAAGCAGAGAACAGACAAGTGCATTACTAGTTGAAGCTCGCACTAGCCCTGCTGCATTTAGTCTTGGGTTTCTATGAAGTCTATTGTTGAAATGATCAAGAGCCAGGAGTTGATCTTAAATAAATTGCTCCTCCCTTATAGCTGCTTGAGCAGCTCCTCTTAATAGCAAACCGGCAGACTCACAGATGAGACGCATTCATGCTGTAATGAGAATCACGTCATTCGGAGCAGATTTACCAGGGGCCTGACTGTTTAAACTCCTGGCACCTCTTGCTGTTTTTTGAATACTATAGATAAACGTGTTATTGTCAGTGCAGTTCCCGACAGTAAACCCCACCCCTGTGCATCGTCTCCATGGAAACCAAGCGAGTGCACCCACCGTTGCTGGCTCTATCAATTTCATTCTGATTTACTGGTACTGCCAAAGTAAAAGCAGCAAACTAAAAGAAATGTATATATATATATATATATATAAATAACTGCAGTAAAATCTACTCTGCAGTTAGGATAGACTCCACGGGGTGCTGGAAGGTGCCTCGAGGGATCCATTCAATCATTAATATTTAGCGCAGAGAGGCAGACAGAGGATCGTGATGACAAATGCGCTGTTCAAGTTCATCCCAGACATGCTGAATTGGAGTGAGATCTGGGGTTGTGGTCGCGGTGGAAGACGCCTGAAGTGTCTCTGTCCTGCTACTCACAGCACTGAAGCATGAGGCTCTTGAAATAGCCATCATCACCGGGGTACAAGAGCTGCACTGGCTGGGTGAACCAGAGCCACAGTGATGCCTTCCAGATTAATCAGGGGATGCAGACTTTACCAGGAGAACATATAATGCAAGAATAAAAAGATACCACTTAGAACATGCCTGTGCTGGTAATGTAATATATATCCGAGGCTCCAAATAAGGCCCCAGGGCGATTAATCGATCAGTGGACTAAAATAAAAGCCATGGTGATCAATAACCGATCAATCGATTAGTTGCTGCGTCTTTAAATTGCTGTATTGATCCGAGGTCGCTATTGTTCTTGGTTACTGGCTCTGTGGAGGTCACTCGGAGGTCTCCTGATAATATAAGCCTTGTACCTGGGTGTGGTTGCAGTAGGCACTGTGTCGTGTGTTTGCGTCCACAATCATAGTCGTAGCATCGTTCCGGCTTGACAACACCACTGCTGCCTTTAAAAAAAATAGCACCGCAACACCGGTCTGGGGACTCCAGCTGGACTACAGCACTGCCCGTCCCCTTAGATCTGACACATGACACGAGCACAGGATATCCAAACCACAGTTTAGAGAGCAATATTCACTCAGGAAACTGCTTGAAGTAGGTTTAGGGAAACGTTCAGTGCCGAACGAGAGAAGGCAGGAAAGAGACGATGAGAAAAAGTGTACTGCATCTATTACTTGTATGTAAGAAACAAGCCATGTACAGTATTTCTGTTATTGCAGAAACATTATTCTGTCACATATTTCACTATACCTCAGTAACACTGATGAAGGCACTTGTCGAAACGCTTATCTGGTTGACTTAGTTTCTTCTAGTTTCACCTCAGTAATAGCACTGATGAAGGCATTAGCCCAAATGTTTGTCTGCTAGATTCAATAACAACAATGAAGGCACACTGTGTCTCCTGCTAATTATACAGGAGACACAATGTTCTATATTACTTTAATTGAAATGAGAGAGAGCGCTTTCCTTCGGGCTGCCTCTCTCTCTCTTTCTCTTTCTTTCACAAACACAGAAACACAATAATCTCACCCTCCTCGACAGGGGGGGGAGTGTGAGGGCTGTCTCTCTCTCTCGCTCCAGAATGTAAATGAGCACTGAGCCGGCACCTCTTGCTTTAATTGTTTTCGGCAGGCGTGAGCGGCTAATTACTGTGACTGGCAACCTGAGCTGATCCTGTAAAGATTGGAACAAACTAAACAGGAGCAGACAGACTAGACTAGACATGATGTCCCGACCACCACCTTATAGATCCACTTAGAAGCATATACTTGTCTTTGTTTTTTTCAGCACGATGGTGCATATTAAGAGAGTTACAAGGACTATAAAGAAGGGCGGGAGGGAGGAAGGGAGGGATATAATAGAAACAGCATGAGGTTTATTTTGTTTCCACTTGACTTCTAAGTGTTCTGGTTCAGATTGCTTGGGAAGCTGGTTCCAGACCCACTGCAAATGGGCAGCAGTGTGGAGTAGTGGTTAGGGCTCTGGACTCTTGACCGGAAGGTTGTGGGTTCAATCCCAGGTGGGGGAAACTGCTGCTGTACCCTTGAGCAAGGTACTTTACCTAGATTGCTCTAGTAAAAACCCAACTGTATAAATTTGTGATTGTATGTAAAAATAATGTGTAAAAAATAATGTGATATCTTGTAACAATTGAAAGTCGTCCTGGATAAGGGCGTCTGCTAAGAAATAAATAATAATAAATAGGAAAGAACTAAGGGTGTGAGACCTGTACTTTGGATTCATAAATATATAAAATACAATAGAATGCAGCCTGGGGTTTCTAGTACAGCACATGCATCCTGTTGACTAGAAACCTGTATAAATATATATTGCAGAAAAATGTGCTTTATACTGTGAGAATTACAGTAAATCCCTAATAGTTTTTGATAAAGTCTTCCCTGAAGACCTTGTGTTTCCAATTGAACTCCACTACAATGTTTATTTCGAATGGGCTGCATATTGAGAGCATTCGAAAGCTCAGGCTAGCAGGGTAAAGCATGATAATTATACACCTGGGTCAACCCCAGTAAAGCCAGTACTGGAAAGGTTTGGCAAAGGGCAGACTGGAGACAGGCTGTGCTCAGACCAGCAGCTGCAGTATTTTAAACACACTTCAGTCTGAGACAGGATTCACATTGAGTGATGAGTGCTGAGGATGTAATGACCTGTGGAGTCTGGAATTCACTGTGGTTTTGAGGGAGAGAGATAGAAAGAGAGAGAGAAAGAGAGAGTGAGGGAGTGAATGGGGGGAGAGAGAGAAATGGAGAAGGAGAGTACGATCATGAGGGAAAAGGAGAGAGATGTTGAATTGATCAGCCCCCAGTCTCTGAAGCAGCCCCGCTACGTTCAGAAAGAACTTCAAACACTTGATCGCAGCATCATCCTGGAGGAGTCCTCCTGGACCGGTTAGTCTGAAAGCCCCCCGCTGGATTGTAGCTCATTATCGGGGTGCCGCAGGGCAGGGGGCAGGATTATCACTACTGTTCTTGTTCCTTAAATTGCCGGCTTTCTTCCTGCACTGCGTGAGAGACCAACTGAGCTCAGAGCTGACTGTGTGAGAGAGGGAGGAGAGAGGAGAAGGGGAGAGGGAGAGCACAGGAGTAAATACACACAAAAAGAGCTGCAAAGGAAAAAGAGAAGAAGACAGAGTGGAGGAAAAGAGTGCGGAAAAGAAAGGGGTAGCAGAAATCTCTGCACAGCAATGCAGCCTGGAGCCTAGCGCAGAGAAGCTTTCAATACAGCTACTCCTCTCCTCTCATTTTTGATATATATATATTTATAGACACAATATTGTGTACACTTGCTACATTAGCTTCAGCAATGCTTGCATGACTTGTCATGCCAATAAAGACATTTTAAATTGAATTTGAATAAAAGAGAGAGATAAGGTAAGATAAATTGCAACAGAGAAAGAGAGGCAGAGCCAGGAATAGAGACAGTGGAATAAAGAGAGAGACAGCAGGATAGAGAGAGAGAGTGATATAGAGGGATAGAGAGAGGGAGGGATAGAGAGGGATAGAGAGAGTGATAGAGAGGGATAGAGAGAGGGAGGGATAGAAAGAGACACAGGGATAGAGAGAGAGGGATAAACAGAGAGGGATAGAGAGAGGGATAAACAGAGACAGAGAATCAGAAATGGAAACAGAGGTAAACAGAGAGAGAGATAAGGAATGATACATGGAAACACAGATAGAGTGAGAGAGGAATAGAGAGAGAGATCAACAGAGAGAGATAAGGAATGATACATGGAAACATAGAGAGAGTGAGAGGAATAGAGAGAGAGATCAACAGAGAGAGATAAGGAATGATACATGGAAACACAGAGAGAGTGAGAGGAATAGAGAGAGAGATCAACAGAGAGAGATAAGGAATGATACATGGAAACACAGAGAGAGTGAGAGGAATAGAGAGAGAGATCAACAGAGAGAGATAAGGAATGATACATGGAAACACAGAGAGAGTGAGAGAGGAATAGAGAGAGAGATCAACAGAGAGAGATAAGGAATGATACATGGAAACACAGAGAGAGTGAGAGAGGAATAGAGAGAGAGATCAACAGAGAGAGATAAGGAATGATACATGGAAACACAGAGAGAGTGAGAGAGGAATAGAGAGAGAGATCAACAGAGAGAGATAAGGAATGATACATGGAAACACAGAGAGAGTGATGTATGAAGGGGAGGGGGGCAGGTGAAGACGTGCTAAATTATTCAGTGTGCTGGAGCGGTCGTTCCGAGCCTCGGCAGTGCGCTCTTTTCTGTTCTCCTGTGCCCCCCGCGGAGCCCCGGACCACCCCTCCATGTTTGGAGAGGGGCAGCTGCACCAGGACCCCCTTGTGACAGAATATCGAGTCTCCGCAGGGCTCCTTCCACGCACCAACCTGAGCTAAATATACTGACACAGCCCTCTGGGGCACTGAGCTAGGAGAGACTGCTGCGTCTCTGTGCTGAGCTGTTTCTACAGAAACACACACTCCTCATCCCACCTCAATGCATTACTTTGAAAAGCACAGTCAGAATTTAAAGGCAAATGTGTCTACTTGGCTTAGTTTCTTACTGTTTTACCTCAATAACATTGATGAAGTCTTACTGGCCGCTTCACCTCTGCTGATACCGGCTGCACTTTAGCAATCTCAAAATAAACAGTACCTTTTTACTCACTGTGTTGCATTTGTCATTAAAGAAGACCCGTTAGCGTTTAGAAGATCAGAGACTTATTATCCCTTGTTGTTTGCAATGTCGATATCGAGTGAGGAATGCAGGGTCTAGCTAGTCTAGGGGGAGAAAAAACAGATGGCGGGGGACAGCGAGAGAAACTGAATGTGTTTAGGACAGCTTTCTGACTCTTAACCACCTAAGGTGGAGGGAGAGGGAGAAGAGGAGAGATAGACAGTGTGTGTGTGTGTGTGTGTGTGTGCAGGAGACTGAGGGAGAGGGAGACAGTGTGTGTGTGTGTGCGTGTGTGTGAGTGTGTGCGTGCGTGCGTGTGTAAGACAGAGTCCTGACTCTTACTTGCCGCACGAAGCTGTTGGAGGTGGTGTCGGAGGAGGTGCTTCCGTCCGAGCGTTTGAAGCGGCTCTTCCGTTTGGCATACTTCCCCTGGAGGAGAGAGAGAGACAGAAGTGAAGTGAAAACCACAAAACACTGCGACCACTCACATGCTCGACAGCACAGCACAGCTGAGTAGGGCTGTCGAAAACACAGTAAATTCAAATGAGTCGGATCCCTTTCCTGGATTGAGGGATAGTCAGGGCCGTTGCTAATACAGGACAATCAAAATGTTTTACTGATTTTAAATGTGATTTAAAAGACAGACAGGGGTCATAACCACCCTGATCAATTAAGCACTGCACTAAATAAATAAATAAATAAATAAATAAATATTAAAATTAGGCTACGACAGAAATGGTATTGGCAGCAAGTGCAGCGTCCGCGACGGAAACAGAAAGAAAGCATTCCAGCAATCAGCCTGTTGGTGCGTTCCCCTTTAAGAGAGGCAGGCTGTGTGCGTGTGTCAGTCAGCTGTGTGCAGCAGTGATGTTTCAATATACCAGTTGAGAATGCTTTGTGTTTGACTCTTTTATTGTGCAATGTGTTTATATGATGGAGCGCACGGTTGCAGATATTGGCAGTGTGTTGTTGTAGCTTTTAAATGCATTTGAATTAAACAAAGCAAGCTCCATAAACGCAATGCTTACCAGCCGTTTGTTTAAAATAGCCAAAGCAATATTCAAACCGAGCTGCTTATCGGGCAATATCAAGAACGAGCGCAAAGAACCAGGGAGGACGGGACTTTTAGAGTTAAGAAAGAAGCCAGCAGTTGCAGGTTACTGTACATTTACCGTTTTGTTTGTATTTTTTTTAAAGCGTTGCGTGGAGATGGCTTATAATAAACTGCATAGCAACACTGTGTATTGTAGCCTAATTAATCTTGTTTACGTTTGCTTACTTTTAAAGCAAAGAATGTCCCCGTGTTTAAAGCAGTTTGAGTGTTGTTTTTGTTCACTAACCTATTTATGGATGTGTAAATGTCATTTTCTATAGATGTTCGCAAATCCGACTTTTTCACAAATCCTCACGCCGGCCCTGTGGATAGGCTGACTCCATTGAACATGGAGCATATAAACAAGCAGACTTCATAAAGACACAAAATGATAACTTCAAATCTTCACACTGAAAAGGTAAATAAAAAAAAAGAAAAGCCAAACTAAGTGAGGACTATAAACAGCATTTGTGAACGAGCAAATTGACTGGTGTGGTTTGACACCCACATATTTTACACAAGCCCACAAAGCCAAACAGACACAGACACACACACACACATGTATACACAGTCACAAAATGCTGCACAAAGCACGCTGGGTATGGCAGCTGCTTCCAGTTTACACAACGCTCTGAGCTGACAGGATCTGTCTGCGTGCCCCTGAGCTGCACAAGATCTATACCTCATAGTTTCAACCCCAATTCATGCATCTCCCCCTATAAATATAAACCATGTAGCATGACGGACAGTATGTTCATATTTGCACATTTACTAAACATGCTAACTGCTCACTGTGACTGCTGGGCTATACAGCTAACCCTGCTCACTGTGACTGGACTATACAGCTAACCCTGCTCACTGTGACTGGACTATACAGCTAACCCT